>NC_071505.1:190286589-190461589 GCF_027887155.1 Malaclemys terrapin pileata | reverse complement strand
GAGAGGTGTTGCACATGCCCGTTCCTCGACCCACCCTCCTTCCTCTTTCTGTCGGAGACTATCCAGTACGAAGGAACTGAGGGGAGCTTGGGGGTTGGCTTCACTCATTATATCTGCACACAGTGGTGTGCAAGCAGCAGAGGGCGCTCAAGATGTCCTGACATGTACCACTGAGGGGAAAAAAATCTCCGAAAACCATGTGCTTGGGGTGCACTCACCTACTGTGGAATGGACATGTGCAAAACATCTTGAAGAGGGACTGTTACAGAAAGGTAACTGTTTCTTATGAATAGGTTAAAGCCTCCGTGCTCTCAGAAGACAACTCAAGGTAACGTGATAGTGGGGAAGTTTGGGGCTATTGTAGGCTGTGCCTCACGTTGATGGGGCTTTCAGGAATGGAGGGTTACTCTATGTGATGTTGGGCTCCTAGGAAGATTTGGATAAGCTTTCTGATAAGCATTCACATTTTGGAGGCTTAGCTGAACTAAAGCAAAACCCAAACACGAGAGCACTGTGGGTCCCTTCTAACTCCAAAAAAATCTGTGATTCTATGGCTGGTTTGTACAATGGAAACTTTGACACAGCCTTAATGATAGACTAGTGCTGTTATAATATAGCTACGGTATGTAGGTCAGTAAGAAAGCTTCCCGATCCTAGCCCTATAATCTTGTGGTGCAGTAAATAATAAGTGCTCACAGTAGAGTGGCTTACATGTCCAGTTGCTAATTAAGGAGAGTATTTTTAAGTCAGTCTAAATTTGTGCATAACAGATTTAAAGGGCCATATGGGCATGATGCTACTGATCCCTTAGCCAAATTGCATTATGTAGGAAAGGAGTTTAGCAAAAATGCTTGTCTTCCTTTAACACTGGCTGGAGCCCAGAGAAGGGGCAGCACTAATTTCAGGAGCATGGTTCATGCATGTTGTGCTGGATGGTAATAACTGAACTTTTTATTCAATATAATATAACTGCTCAGTAACTTAAGTCACTTCCAACCTCATAATCCAGCTGCCCTTTGACCTCATTTTCTGATAAACACCACCATCAAGGTACTATTGTACTTATCCCTGAGCTCCAGCCAGATTACACCAGTCCTTTGAGATTTCATTGCACATGTCAGCATGTGGCCCCAGGTTGTATCTCAGAGAATGCTAACGAGGAAGCAAGGTGTGCCTCACTCACTTGTTTTGCATATGTTACTCTCTAAGGTGCTGATGATATGAGTCTCAGTGGATGTGTGGACTGCCTGTGGGAATGGAGAAGGGAAGAATCACTCCGATTAAAAGCTATTATTTGCTATTCACATGCAATCACCATGTCATAGCACATGTGCTTTACAAAACTGAGGTCTCAGCCTCAAGCAACTTAAGCTACAATACAGGCAATTAGGGATCAGATCCAGCCATGTGAGCAAACTGCACTGGAGAGACCAGAGAGGAAGGCTAAATGAATAAATCAGCCTTTAAATAGAGATGGACCCAATCAAGAACTCAGGATCCAAACTCTCTCAAACTTTGGGAAAATTCTTAGAACCTGATTCATGCCCTATTGAGGAAAGTATACATTTAAATGCTCATGTCCCATTGAGATCAAAGAGACCTAGGAGTGTATTAAGTGCTGTCCTGAATGGGGATGGACTTAAGATGTGCTCAAGTGCTTTCCTGACTTGGGGGCTAAGATTGTAAGTTGTTTGGGGTAGGGATCCTATCTTTGTATGTGTTTGCGCAGTTGCCGCAGTACCTACCGCAATGAACCCTGAGCCTCAAAGGAGCTCATGGGCACTACTGTATGACTCGCTTCAGTCACAAGGATTCACTTCTGTGACCATCATAAAAATCATCCATTTGCTAGGATGACTGGAGCTGGGGTTGTCATTTTGCTATCCAGGGCCAATCTGAACGGCAGTGCTAGCCCCCAAACAGCAGTACTTCTCAAGTTAACATTGCAGAATCAGCAAGGCTGTGTGGCTGGTGCTGGAACTCCTGTAAATACATCCTAAAGTATTGGCAGATTACTCTGCTTGCACTGCAGCTTGGCTGACCTGCATGCCTCTTACTAGCTGTAGATGTTAAGTATTTTGGTTCCAAACTCAATTTCCCTGGACTACATCTTATGATATTGCACCAGATGGGCTGGACCGACTTTAAAATCAAAACAAAAACAGATTCTAGAAACTGTCTTCAAACAGGAGATCTGTGAGGAATCTGTAGTACAGCTAAGCTTGGGATCTGCATATGTGCCACCCTGTTCCCACCCATATACTAAAATATAAGTACACATAAACACCACTGACCAAATGTTTTGCTTATCTGCGTTCTCCCACCCCCTGGGGATTTCTGAGCTATCTTCCATTGTGCTATGGAAAATCATGATTTTTCTCAGGAGGAGACACTTACAAAGGGAAGTCCTATTAAAATATATTCCATAACAGAAATAGACTCAAGTCTGCACCTTTGTAGAGAGCCCCATTTTCAGACTTGGATTAGGCTGTCCAGTCATCTTCACCTCACTCCAGCCCTGAGAGTAACATGTTGAATGTTTTACAGGAGCTGCATAAAAATGTTGCTAATTCAGCTGCATTAGACACCAAAGCAGGACTTCCATGGACTGATCTGAGCAACGACTGGCTTCTGGCAATGCAATTAAACAACTCCTGCTTCAGCCAACTTTAATGTGGTAGCTGTCCAAGTTTGCAAATGTACTAAAATCCAGGCTATTCTGCTCATTTCCTTCATTAGTTTATTAGATACCCATGTTGTGCATCTGGGAAGCTGTACATGTGACAGCAGATGGCTCCTCAGAGCACAAACATTTGACCTCAGATTTTTATCTAAATTAACATCCTACTGGAAAACAGAACACTTTCTCATGCTGAGAGGTCCTCAAACCTACCCAGGATGTTGTATTCCTCAAAGTGGGTGAAGCACAAGGTTATTCTAATAGCACTGTTAGCAGGGTGCACATGAAACTCTCATAACTAACAGCCACCCTTCATAGTTGCTGACTAAAATTTTTCAGGTATTGAAAACTGGCCTTACATGTTTGGACCCTGGGACACCCTTGAATTTCCCATGACTAGACCTGTTTTGGATGCAACAAATAAAAAAAAAACACCCTCCTTTTAAAAACTATTGTTTAGACTTTTTGCTTTTAAAATCTATTTTTGTGTTTAAACTGTGTCAGGAAGCAAATCCTTAACCCTAAAAACCAAGTAATATGGAAATGTTAGGGCTGGAATGGAATTACTGTTATATGTGAATCTTCTAATTTCTGAAACTAATGTATATTACAGTCAGGGTTGCCAATGTGGGTTGTATATATATATATATGGAGGTTTCATCACATGACATAGTCTTTAATTAAAGATTCATCTTTAATTCCTGGAGACTCCAGGACAATCCTGGAGGGTTGGCAACCCTAATTACAATAGAACCTCAGCGTTATGAACACCAGAGTTGTGAACTGACCAGTCCACCACACCCCTCATTTGGAACTGGCAGTACACAATCAGACAGCAGCAGAGACACTAAATTAAAAAGCAAACACGGTACCGTACCATGTTAAACATAAACTACTAAAAAAAGGGAAAGCAGCATTTTTCTTCATAGTAAAGTTTCAAAGCTGTATTAAGTCAATGTTCAGTTGTAAACTTTTGAAAGAACAACCATCACATTTTGTTCAGAGTTTCGAACATTTCAGAGTTACAAACAACCTCCATTCCTGAGTTGTTCGTAACTCTCAGGTTCTACTGTACCTGACTTCATCTTTAAAGAGAAAACGTTGAAATGTGAGATTCTTTACAGCACTCTGAACTATCTTTAACATTAAAAAAGCATTTTCATAAAAAGACGGTAGGGTTTGTGTGTTTGATAATGGGATACAGGCCTTTTCATCAGCCAAAATCACCCTAGGCTCAGAGCAATTGAAGACTAAATTTCCAAGTCGCCACTATTTTTTTTTTTTAAAACCACAGCAAGACAAATAAACACTTTTGAAAAGAGTGATTTATGGTATTCGTTTATCCCTGTCCTCATCACAAGGTCCATGAATTTGGATCAGTTGTTTAATATTGGAAGAGGTGCAGAACATTACACAATTTGCTGTAGTATCCACAGAAATACTTACCTTGAGGGGACCACACACAAAAAGGTGAGTGAGAGGGCATCAATGGCTCAGAAAGAAGCACAACCAGGCTGATACTAATCAAAGGTGTGTGAAGGACAGAGAAAGCTGGCAGTAGAGTGAATCAGTGGAAAACAATTTATACCACCAGGGAAAAATCAAGGCCCCAATCTGGCAAAGATTTTACACAGATGCTCAACCTTGCATAATATGAATAGTCTTGTTGAAGTTGATGGGTGTGCAAAGTTAAGCATGCGCGTAAGTCGTAAGAACACAAGAATGGCCATACTGGGTCAGACCAAAGGTCCATCTATCACAGGATCCTGTCTTCCGACAGTGGCCAATGCCAGGTGCCCCAGAGGGAATGAACAGAACAGATAATCATCAAGTGATCCATCCCCCTGTCGTCCATTCCCAGCTTCTGGCAAACAGAGGCTAGGGACACCATCCCTGCCCATCCTGGCTAATAGCCATTGATGGACCTATCCTCCATGAACTTATCTAGTTCTATTGTGAACCCTGTTATAGTCTTGGCCTTCACAGGTCTTTACAGAATCAGGGCCCAAGACTTTATGGTGCTCTCAAGGCACTTTGTGGTGTCATTTAATGTTGTTGTTTTCCATGCAACATGTGAAAATTTTAAACGGCTGAACTTAATGTATTTTTAAATGTGTGCGTTTACTTATTATCATGAAGAAAACTTTTTTTTTTTAAATAAAAGCAAAATCTCACCTTTAAACAAAGTGTAAAAGTCACGGAAATCTGTTTTTCCTCACAGCTTGTGAAATTTTGCAACGCTGACATGGTGATATTTTTTCAAAGGCAAAAATTTTTTTTTTGTTGAGGCATTGAGGCGAGCTGATTCTAGTGCTATGCTCTAGGATTAAGAAAGGATCAAGAGGGATATTTTCAAAGGCACCAAAAGCAGCTAGATGCCTGGCTCTATTTAAAGCCAATAGCAATTAGACACCTGTCAATGTGCCTTTGAAAAATCTTCCCCTACAGTTCTACATTGTTCACCAGTATCTATGCATGTACTTGCATATGTAGACTTGTATGTGCCAGAGCAGAAGGAACAAGAGAGACAGGCTGCTGTCTCCTGCTGCCTTCCCCAGTGCTTCTGGGACAGCCCTGTGTGGCCCCACCACCTGGAGACAGAGATGGAACCAAACCAAGAGACCAGAGACTCACTTGTGCCGCTGCTGAACCTTGTAGGAGAACGAGCTGGTTGAGTTCACCATGTCTGCCTCTCCCCAGTCTTCAGCTATTCAGACTATGAATCAGCAGATGTTGAGTCCACGAGGAGTGCCTCACCACCTCTTTGGGACTCTAAACGCAAGTCAGATGACAAACGTCATTCCTCATCCTTTCCCCTGTCCTCTTCCAAGTGCTCTGAGCATTCTCATGCTGACAAATGCTCTAAAGCTAGGTCTTCCCTCCAGTAAGTTCTCCAGAACTAATTCAAAACATCACGCACATAAGCGCTCATTGGCTCCATCTGAGGCAGCACTGCTGACTCCTGCTCCTCCAGGACCATCGAGTCCAGTGCCTTCATCAGTACTAGGGCTGCCATCATCGCTGCAACTGGTCCAGTCTTGGCACTGTCCACATTGCTGCTGCAGCAGGCCCTGTCACTTAAGCACCTACCTGTCTCTGTGCCTTCCACTCTGCAGACTTTTCTATCTCTGAGAGGTTTGATTTGTTTACCTGTACCAAACTCCCCACTATTACACCTGGCTCTGGTACTGAAGACTCCAGCTTCTTGGACACCATCAATACAGCCAGCTCCAATGGCTCTGCCAGCACCTTCCAGGCAATCAACACACTTGGCACTACTGGTGCACAGTCAGCACTATCAATCTGGTCTGCACTATCAGTGCAATGGGTGCCCGCCGTGCGCTCAGCACTGCTGGCATCGTTAACGCAGTCAGTGTGACCAGCATCATCAGAAGCTTCAACAGCATCATTCCATTCTCGCAGGATGGCTCCACGGACACCGGCAGCTCCACCAGCACTTGGATGTCTGCAGAACATTCGTGTTCTCCCTTGACCGCACTAAATCATTCAGAGTTTCTCCCAGACAATTTGTAGCCTATGCCGAGAGAGTCAAAGGCCAACCAGTGGCAGCTCAGCGTATCTCACACAAGATTTCTGACTGCATCAAACTTTGTTATAATTTTGCCAAAGTCTCTCCTCCACCAAAAATAACAGCTCAGTCCAATTCCTCTGCCTTTTTGAGCAATGTTCCCATAACAGACATCTGCAAAGCAGCAACATGGTTGTCTATACATACCTTTTCCAGACATTATGCCTTCTCTCAGGTCTTTCGGGACCATGCCAACTTCAGCAAATCAGTATTGGAGTCTCCGTGCAGATAATCTGAAGTCCCCCACCACCTGCAAGGGAACTGCCACAGAGTCACCTGCAGTGGAACATATATGTGCATAACCAAGTGAAGGAGAAAAGCAATTACTTATCCACAGTTATTGTTGGTCTTCGAGAGGTGTGCACATATACATTCGGTGACCCTCTGACCTTCCCTGCTGCTTGGGACAATAACTGCACAAGTGGCAGGAAGGAACGGAGATGGGGACAGCAGACACGCCCCTTTTCTGGCTTTGGCTCAATGCACAAGGAGAGCAGGGGCACATAAGTCTCCTAGTGGTCCTGCTGGCAAAAGTCTCCAACACGAGTGCATTGGGCACACACATACCTGCAGTGGACTGTATATGTGCACAATCACTTGGAAACATTTGTATTGTTCTTAGCTTTTGTAAGACCTTGTTTTCACACATCCCAGATTTGGGGCCAAATTTGACCTGACAATGTCCCTTAAATATTAAACTAGTATGATACTACAGCAAGCAAATGTACTTTATTGCTTTATATGGAAAACCTTTTTATGGCATGCTGTATCTTTGACTTTCAATACTTTGTTCCACCCACAGCGGCTGGGGCAAGGCTGTCAACATATTTAATGTATTTGCCATCAAGCTCATTATTACATCTTGTGAAGGATGCGAGAGAACCATTTTGCTGGTGAAAAGTTAAGGTCATTTCCAGATCTGCTAGAGCAGAGTTATAAACTATTATAGTGATCCTAACATTCAAGTTTTCTATTTAAAAGATTTAACTATAGAACTTCAGCTGGTCATTTATACAGTCAGCAGTTAATTGCAAGCTTTTAAAAATGAAAACAAACAATGTGTCTATTAGCGTCTATAAAATATGATAGCTCAGTAGTCAGGTGTTTTCCTCTGCTTAGTCACAAAGCAGTTACAGCAGGGGCATCAGGTGAGCTAGCTTTCCCATGCTGCCTCACAATATGACTAAGCCCTGACAAGTAGCAGGAGTAGATAGTTCAATCTCCCCTATCCATCCCTTCTTTGACTTTTTGATTGATGCTGCCAGTAAAGGTGTCAGTTACAATGAGGACATCCAGCCACTGAAAAGTGGGTTGAGAATTCAAACTCTTTTCGTTTCACAGAGTACAGCAAACAGACACTGGTGGCAATCAATTTTGGTCACTCACTACTTAACTGAGCCAAAGTTCACTGCTTCTTTAGCAGTCGTAAGCTTCCTCGTCTCCAGTGACAAGATCTTTATTCATTTCAGTAGATCACATCTCTAGAGCCAAAAGGCCGTCTCATTTTAAGGGACAGTTCTCTGACATGAATAAAGTTCCCGAAATTGCTGAAATACATTATTCATGCTGTCCCTTATATTTAACTACTCCTACACGTATGTTGGTTTTCATCCAACCTGCTTTTTCTTTCAGACATGGGGTAAGTAAAACCAGTTGGTTAATGGTTTTCCATCTAAAAGTAATCTCTAAAAATTAGTACTTTCGGTACCGTCCTACATCAAAATGAAAAGCATTCTGTGGTCAGTGTGTCATGGATAGATAGCAAATTTTGTGTGCGCTCTGTATCCATCCCCATATAGAGGCACTGTAATTCAGACAGTTGCTAGGACTCACAGAGAGGGGAGATGAGGTAGTACTGAGTCAACGATGCTCAATGATAGTATTGAGTCAATGGTTTTTTAACATATTGTTAAGTTGGAGGGTATTGATGGCTTCCAGCAATGGCGTATTTGTTCTATGGGCAATCACAGACCTCGCTGAAGCTGAAGGGCATGCTAGCCACTTTTCATTCAGCAACTAAATTACCTTTTGTTTAGCGGTAGCTGAAACACCAGAAGCCACTGCCCAAGACATGGACCAGCATGGCAAGGCCTGAACAGAAGTTGAGACATGTGGCCCAAGAGGTTTCCTTGGAGACTGATTGTAAACAGAGGGGATGTGGTGTTGATTTGGTTGCAGCTGTTTGAATGTGTGTGAATGGAATCATAAAGTGAGCAGGCAGAGAGAGACTCAGTGCAAGTGTGACCTGGGAGAAAGAGAGAGAGCGAGCTTTTTTTGGGCAGAGTGCTGGCCAGATAGGCAGACCTGGAAATTGTGAATAAGGAAACTATCTTCTGTTGTTTGTTCTACTGTGGTCAGGGAAACAGGACTTGATGTACATTCTTTGTAAATAAACAGGATTGCACACACACACATTCTGACTCCTATCATCAATTTCTCCTCCTAGCAGAAACAAGGCAAGACACCAAATATTGGTTAACCACTCGGACCAAGGGGCAACCATATTTTCCAAAGTGCTCAAAATCATTTAGGGCCATTTGCTTGCTGAGGTTTTAAGAGCTATGTGCTCAGTCCATGGGTAGGAGCAGGTCACCTCACATTGGCCCAAATAATCCCTCCAGCCAACCCAGGGGTAACACTAATGGTCACTGTTGGGAGCTATACCAGGCCCTCCTCAATTAGAAATATAAAATCAGCCTTTCTGGGGCCTTTAAGAGGGGGATTAAGGGAATATGTCCCTGATCCTTTACCACTAAAATCAATGGGAGTTGATCAATGGGAAAACTTGCACTGCTAACCCTTCACCAGCTAGGTGAATAAATAGGGGACTTCAGTCTGCAGGGCTGGTACCTTTTTACTTCAGTGAACATTGGATCAAGCTCTGTATGAGGACATCAAAGAGCTATTAACGAAAAAACAAAATACACCAGCAAGCCTCAGTTCCAGGTCAAAACATATTGAGAATTGATTGTTTGCTTGGCCCTTCCTGTGATTTTCCCTCCGCTTTCAGGAGCTCTCACTGTTAAGCAGCTGTGGATATTCTGCCAGTTGGGCTTTTCTGGGTATATTGTCAATAGCATTGAACAGAAAGCATTGTTAGTTTTTCAAAAAGAGTAACCTCAAATTGTGTCTAAAAGTTTAGCTAATCCCTCCCTCCCCCCTTTTAACTCAAGAAGCCTTTGGTTTTGAGGCCCATGCTCCCTTCAAGTGTCTCATGGGCAATCTCTTGTCCCTCCCTCTGCTTCATCCCACAGCCCTCTTCTGGGGAATGACAGAAGGATCTGAATCAGCATAAGCTAGTAAGTCTGTTGTTGGATGGCTATTTAAAAAGTAAATACACTTTGTGGTGCAGACACTGTCTTAATTACTGCAGGATTAATTATTTTGATGGGAATGGCGGGAAGAAGGGATTGTACAAGACTAGGGATTAATACAGTGCTCTCGGAGCCAGAACATCTAGAATGCTTTTAAATGTTAGCTCCAGAGCCATGGGTCCCAACAGAGGGGTTACTGGCTCCTGCTACTCTAGCATTGAATATTAGGCTGCCTGGTCAGACTTGAAGACGTTGTCAATGGATTTGGGAGTCAACGGGGCTGCCCGTACCTATGCTGGAAGGAGTTACCAAGCTGCTGAGATTCTCTCATGAAAATGCAATGGAACCAAGCCGCCTACTGGAGTAAGAATGAAGGTTGTGGTGCCTGTCAGGGGACTGCGTGGGGAGGGAAAGATGGCAGGATGGGAGGTTTTGGTATCTCATCTGAAATGACCCATTGTGTAGGAGTACCTGAACTCTTGGATGCTCATTTGAACCAAATTAAAACTCCCAACCTTTAGAGGCTTTCCCATTGCCAGTACTAGTTATTCTTTAAGAAGCACTCCAAATAAAAGAGCACACCAACTAGAGCTCTTTCAAACTCACCTATTTAGCATGTTATATCACCAGGGAAAGATCCTGTTGATCTCCTGGAAACTATTCGGATGTGTTTCGTTAATACAGTTTGGGTATTGGAAAGTGTTTGGAAACAGAACTTTCCAAACAAAAGAAATAATGTGTAATGTATCTGGCACAGTAGCTGAACCACAGGAATTCACTTTTTCCATTTCCTCGTACAGGACAAACAAAGTAGGCTTAAAATTAGTAAGTCCCTGTTAGTCAGTGCATTGTGAATGTCACACTATCTTAATGCCACTGCTCATGGAAAATGGTTTCAAAGCTAATATACAGGTTTTAAATAACTTTCCGGGTAGTTAGAATATGGACTTTACCATAATAAAGATGGACCTGCTATTTGGACATCCAGCTAGAAAGCTAACAACCTTCATTTGTATACACCTGGAGGTTTGAGATAGAGAGGGCCAGTAGGATTCAGTAACTGGAAGATTCTAGACACATGTAGACTGTGATTGTAAAGATACCAGAGGGAACTTGCTAGAAGCTGAGTACTGGAATAAGATAGTATCAGAGGGGTAGCCATGTTAGCCTGGATCTGTAAAAAGCAACAGAGAGTCCTGTGGCACCTTTAAGACTAACAGATGTATTGGAGCATAAGCTTTCATGGGTGAATGCCCACTTCATCGGATGCATGTAATGGAAATTTCCAGGAGCAGGTATAAATATGCTGGCAAGAATCAGACTGGAGATAACGAGGCTAGTTCAATCAGGGAGGGTGAGCTCCTCTACTAGCAGTTGAAGTGTGAACACCAAGGGAGGAGAAACTGCTTCTGTAGTTGGCTAGCCATTCACAGTCTTTGTTTAATCCTGGTCTGATGCTGTCAAATTTGCAAATAAACTGAAGCTCAGCAGTTTCTCTTTGGAGTCTGGTCCTGAAGTTTTTTTGCTGTAAGATGGCTACCTTTACATCTGCTATTGTGTGGCAGGAAGGTTGAAGTGTTCTCCTACAGGTTTTTGTATATTGCCATTCCTGATATCTGACTTGTGTCCATTTATCCTTTTATGTAGTGACTGTCCAGTTTGGCCAATGTACATAGCAGAGGGGCATTGCTGGCACATGATGGCATATATAACATTGGTGGACATGCAGGTGAATGAACCAGTGATGTTGTAGCTGATCTGGTTAGGTCCTGTGATGGTGGTGTTGGTGTAGATATGTGGGCAGAGGTTTGTTGCATGGATTGGTTCCTGAGTTAGAGTTGTTATGGTGCGGTGTGTGGTTGCTGGTGAGAATATGCTTAGGTTGGCAGGTTGTCTGTGGGCGAGGACTGGCCTGCCTCCCAAGATCTGTGAAAGAGAAGGATCATTGTCCAGGATGGGTTGTAGATCACTGATGATGCATTGGAGAGGTTTAAGCTGAGGACTGTAGGTGATGGCCAGTGGAGTTCTGTTGGTTTCTTTCTTGGGCTTGTCTTGTAGCAGGAGGCTTCTGGGTACACGTCTGGCTCGTTTGATTTGTTTCCTTATTTCCTCGTGCGGGTATCGTAGTTTTGAGAGTGCTTGGTGAAGATCTTGTGGGTGTTGGCCCCTCTCTGAGGGGTTGGAGCAGATGCGGCTGTAGCTCAGTGCTTGGCTGTAGATGATGGATCGTGTGGTGTGTCCAGGGTGGAAGCTGGAGGCATGAAGGTAGGCATAGCAGTCGGTGGGTTTTCGGTATAGGGTGGTGTTAACGTGGCCATCACTTATTTGTACTGTGGTGTCTAGGAAGTGGACCTCCCGTGTAGATTGGTCCAGGCTGAGGTTGATGGTGGGGTGGAAGCTGTTGAAATCGTGGTGGAATTCTTCCAGAGTCTCCTTCCCATGGGTCCAGATGATGAAGAAACTAAGCCAAAAACCATGACTTGGCCATTGTTACACAGTAAATCAATTCTGGAGAGTCTAGAGGACGTGACTGCCAGTCACCTGCTGTAATCACCCTTTAGGAAACAGAATATGCTCCACCCTTATTGTTGTAATGTAGAGGGGCAGGACATATTAAACTAGTTCAGCAACAGCCTTTTATTTAAGTGCACAGAGAGAAGAGTGTGTATAGTCTGATTTAGGAGTGGGCAGATCCATTTTGCTTAATTTTAAGCCTGTTTTGACCGGGGATTCAAAAATGTGATTTACATGTTCTTGGGTTCACGTTTTGCTTAGGAGTGAATTTGCTTATGGTAAAGAAAATTGTGTGTGTGTGTGTAGCCATAATCCAGCCAGGGAGTCTGGCCTACAGAGTACAGGGGCATAAGGCACTCAGACTAGGACTACCCAGAGACAATAGAGCAGATCTGAGGAGGACACCAGTTAACATTGAACGGACTCAAGACCAAAAACATTTTGATTCAAAGTTGTCAAAATATTTTGTTTTAACCAAAAGTATTGAAACAAAACATTTGGACATTTCTGAAGTGAAAGTTTTCAGAACTTTCCATTTCACAAAATATTTGGCTATTTCAACTTTTCATCCCGATTTAACACACAAATTTTGAATTATTGGAATTTCCCATGGGATGGCCATTCCCATTTTTAACCATCTCCAGTGATAGCTTCTTTAGGCATGATAGAATAACCACAAGTGCCTTTTACCTTCTCATTGATGGTTTACTGTAAATGTATTTCAATAAATCTCAGAAAATAATCAGTAGATTTTGTAGGTGTGTAATGGCACTTCTCTGCCATAGGTCTTCCAGCAACTGACCTGAAAGGAGTGGTTCCTTTTTCTCAGACCCTCTGCTGAACCTGCATTCCTAATAGGTCTCCACCTCTTCTTTTATATCTGCACCAATGCAGGGCCAATATGCTGAGAGGTGGGTTTTGAGGACGGCAGTTTACAGTATGTGAATTGCCATCAGGTCATTTAGTTCAGTGAGATGGCATAAAATTCTTGGATGCAGCAGAGGGCTCAGGTCAGGGGGGCAGGGTGCAGGGTGCAGCAGGGGGTTGGGGTGCAGCAGGAGGCTCAGGGGGGTGGGTTGGGGTGCAGGAGGAGTGCAGGGTGCAGCAGGGGTTCGGGGTGCAGCAGGGGGCTCATGGCGGTGGGTTGGGGTGCAGGAGGAGTGTAGGGTGCAGCAGGGGTTCGGGGTGCAGGAGGAGTGCAGGGTGCAGCAGGGGGTTGGGGTGGAGCAGGGGGCTCAGGACGGTGGGTTGGGGTGCAGGGTGCAGCTGGGGCTCAGGGCAGGGAGGCGGGATGCGGGTGCAGCAGGGGGCTCAGGGCGGGGGCTCAGGGTGCAGGAGGGGTGCAGCAGGGGGCTCAGGGCAGTGGGTTGGGGTGCGGGATGCAGCAGGGGGTTGGGGTGCAGCAGGGGGCTCAGGGCAGTGGGTTGGGGTGCAGGAGGGGTGTGGGGTGCAGCAGGGGATTCAGCTGCAGGAGGAGTTCAGGGGATGGGCTCTGTCCCGACGCGCACCGGGGGCAGGGCAGGCTCCCTGCCTACCTGCCCTGCCCCCACCCTGTGTGGCTGTTGCTTCAGGCACCGCCCCCAGCAGCTCCCATTGGCCGCGAACCGCCACAGCCACACACACCCCTGCGCCCCTCCTTCCCCAGGTTCCGTTGGCTTCCCAGAGCGGCGTGGGGGCAGGGCAGGTAGGCAGGGAGCCTTTTGCTTTATATTTCAAGAGATGTGTAGGAATGTAGAGGAACCTTCCAGAAACCCCTGGCTGTGACCAGGAATGAAAACACTGTTGTGTCCTGTCAGCTTTGAGGCAATGTCATGCAGAAGATCGCCTCATTTACTTTCCTGATTCCCAGTTCCATAGTCTTTCCTCTAAGCTGTGCCATCTCTCCTGTTCCAAGCTTCAGAAGTGGCGCCATAGGTGTGTACCATTCTGTTGGGTCCATTATTTTCACTACTCTCTCATTTGTTTCTGTCCTCATTAACCCTGCTATATCTTTCTTCAGTAGGTTGTTTGGGGAGTGTAAGATCTTACCTGCTTGTTTTAAAAGTTCTTTTAACAGGTTCTTGCCAAATATACCACAAGCTCCCTAGATTCCTCTTACAAGATCTATTGTTCTGTCTGCTGTCTGACCTAACAAGTTATACACAGCAGACCTACTGATGATAAAAGCTACATATGCCTGCATAGGTGATGCCCTTAAAGGTGGTGCAAGCCACAGACATGTGTCTGTAATTTTTTCTGCCATCTGTGCTGTTGATTATAACTAATTTTCTCTGTCTCGGGGGAGGACTCTATTCATTTTGTGAATGTTTCCTCTGTAATGTCAGGTGCTACTATTTTTATTATAAAGTTTAATAAAACAGTTAAACTTTTTCAGCTTCACCATGCACTTGAGTCCCTCAGAAAGACCCAATGGGCAACAACCAGGTTAGCTGTGGGTTTGGTGTACCAGGCATGTTCCCACGGACCTACCTTCCTGCAATTCCTGCTCATGCCTCTTCTGGCCAGTTGGGTTTCATTGCACTTGTGCACCGGTTTGCCATTCCTCAGGTATAGTTCCTCTTCATGCTGTCCACCCGAGTTGACACCTCTGTCTGTCTGTCTCACACACACATTGTCCATCTTCACTTGGAAGTCTTTGTAAGCGCTTCCAGACTCTCGTTGCCTGACCTTTTTTTGCCATTTCTAACTACTTTACCATTTGCGCTGCTTTGCATAGTGATATCCTTCACTGCTTTAGTTAGAGGGGCCTTATTATCTAGGGGCCTGAATGTAAATCAGTCTCTAATGCATGCGGCTATCCACAAAATCCGTTTTTTCTACATGTTTGCATGGAAGTCTTTGTGGCAGATGTGGACTTATGATATGCATAGTGATATGCATTGATATATAACATGTAAGAATGGTACGAGTATGGTCAGAGGCCTGGCCAGTGAGGTACAGTTACTGTGTTACTGCAGTGGGCATTAGAATTTCCTGTATGACAGTATGGATCTAACTTAAACTGGGGCAGTCAGGAAATGTTTATTATTTGCCTATAATGCTTGAATTCAATTGGGACTGTACAGGAAGGCAGACCAGTGGTGCAGTAAATAAAAACATCCCAGCAAACAGTTGGAGGGGAGGGAAGTGAGGGACTTGCACTTCAAGGCTTCAGGCTGAAGTGGCACAGTTGTTTTGGCAGAATGGGAGCCTGGAGATCAAAAGAACACAAAACAGTTAAGAAGCCCTTCTGAAGGGAGGTAGGGAGATCATTTGCCAGAAGCTGTCTAGGCAGACAAGCTGGAGGAGTCTGAAGGAATTGGACCTTCCAGGTGCAGGATATAGTAAGCCTAAGGGAAAAGGTAAACATGCATACAGTCCGTTTAAGTGATTTTAAGATCTATTTTTTTGAAATGCTTTTGTTCTAAATACTTTGCTTGAAGAAGGATGCTTGGCCACTGGTTCCTGTAGTCATTGCCCCAGAGGAAACAGAACTTCAGGGTCTATGCCTACATCAGACCTGCTGAGGCAAACATGGTTGAGCACAGGGGACTGACAGCAGGGCCGGCTCTAGGTTTTTGCTGCCCCAAGCAAAAAAAATTTTGGCTGCCCCCCGTCCCAGCCCTGGGCTCCTCGCCGCACCCCCCTGCCACTCCAGCCCTGGGCTCTCCCCCACCACCCGCACCCCCCTGCCGCCCCAGCCCTGGGCTCTTCCCCCCCACCTGCACCCTCCTTCCACCGCAGCCCTGTGTCACTGGTAACTCGCTCCCAGGGCAGGTCATTCAGAAGGAATTTTAGGTGTGCACAGAACACAGACAGGATTGGTTCCCATATGGTTACAGAACTGCAGTAAAGTGGAACACTTTTCAGCTTGTGTGATTGGAGGATATCTGGATGCATATTATAAGACTGTCCTACATAAATGAGGAAAAGTTGAGGTGCGTTTATTATTCTTTTGTTCCACTCTTTCTTTCTATGGGGAATTTGCCAATGCAATCTCACTGTCTTCCTTTTAAACAAACAAACAAACAAAAAAGGCAATGGCTGTTGAAAATAGCAATTCCAGTCCTAATAACCATTGGGAAGCATTTCTTGCTCAATTTTATCCTATTTTTTCTATAGCAAGTTACAGTGGATCAGTATATTTGATTTGGGAGAAATGAAGTAACAGCCGCCCAAACTGAGCTTGAGCACTCCTGAATTTTGCGGTGTTCAAATCTGGAAGGCGGGGGCGGGGGGGGCTGTGGCTCTGCAGGGGAGCATGGCAGCATGTATGCAGCAGTGTGTCTGGCGCTACGCGAAGCCAGACACACTGCTCTGAGTGGCACGGTAAGGGGGTTGGGGGGTTGGAGAAGGGGTAGGGGATTCAGGGGGGGGCAGTCAAGGGACTGGGAGCAGGTGGGGTTGGATGGGGTGGAGGTTCGGGGGGGCAGTCAGGGGCAGGGAGAAGGGGGATTAGATGAGTTTGGGGGGGCAGTCAGGGGACAGGCAGCAGTTGGATAGGCATGGGAGTCCCAGGGGTTTGTCAGGGGACAGGTAGAGGGTGGAGTCCTAGGGGGTAAGTTGGGGGGGTCTCAAAAGGGGGCAGTTGGGGACAAGGACCAGTGGGGCTTAGATAGGGGGTGGGGGACCTGGGGGGGTGATCAGGGGACAGGGAGCAGGGGGGGTTGGATGGGTTGGGGTTTCTGTGGGGGGCAGTCGGAGGGAGTGGATGGTGGCAGGGTGGGGCTACCCTCCCTCCCCATGGAGTGTCCTATTTTTTGAATGTTAAAATATGGTATCCCTACCTTCCCAGTGCAGCTCTCCATTCACAGCAGGCTGCAGCATGAGGTCTCAGCTTCCTCACTCCCTCCCCCTCTTTCCTGTTGGTAGTGGCCAAGGGAATGCTGGGAAATGTAGTTCTTTCCCTGCTCCAGGGCTGGCTCTATAGGCAGGGAGCATACGAGGAACTACAGCTCCCAGGGCCCCCTGTTGGTTCTCAGCTTCCATGCTGGATCCCTGCCGCCCCTGCAAATGGGCTGCCCCAAGCATGTGCTTGCTTTGCTGGTGCCTAGAGCTGCCCCTGACTGACAGGTTTAGGGCCCATCTGAGAGTGGGAAAATTACATGATTCCATCCCAACAGACAGTAGATGGCCTGAGACTGGACCTCAATGGGGTGTGCCCAGAGAGCACAAGTGGGGTCACAGGTGTCATTTCCCCGGTAACTAGGAGAGTGTATCCAGGCTTTGATGGTCTCATCTACTTTAGTTGCTTTCTGGAGGAAGTGGATGCTCTAATGTACTGCAGTTTGTATTGACATGAAGCATTTCTCCAACGTTCTTAAGCTGTCTAAATTGTCTCTTCCCCCTCTTTCAATATAATTGACTGTAAAATGATTCTGGGCGTGGCTGCCCATCCCATGAACTAGTGAGTACAGTTGGGTAAAAAAGTGTTTGGATGAATCGTTTATTGGATGAAAAATACAGTTTTGGCTGACATGAAACTGTTTGCAAATATGACATTGATATGACATTAATTGTTTTTGCCATTCACAAAATGGTGGAGGAAGATATGCTGAGGCCTAGAGGTTTGCGCACTCACATGGGATGTGGAAGAGCCAGGTTCAAATCCCTGCAGAGACTTTTGAAATTCAATAAAAACTCTGAAAAATTTCAAATTCAGTTTGACGTGAAACAATTTTTTTCCAGAACTGCCACAGAACCAAATAATCACTTATTTGCCCAGGGGTCATCCAATGAAATTAATAGGCACCAGGTTTAAAACAAACATAAGGAAGTACTTCTTCACACAATGCAGTAAACCTGTGGAACTCATTGCTAGTGGATGTTGTGAAGGCCAAAAGTATAACTGGGTTAAAAAGAGAATAAGATTATGGATAAAAAGAATAAGTTTATGAATAAAGAATACATTTATGGAGAATAGGTCCAGCAATGGCTATTAGCCAAGATGGCCAGGGATGCAACTCCATACTCTGGATGTCCTTAAACCTCTGACTGCCAGAAGCTGGGGTTGGATGATGGGATGGATCAATTGATAAATTGCCCTGTTCTGTTCACTTCCTTTGAAGCATCTGACACCAGCCACTGTCAGAAGACAGGATACTGGGCTAGATGGACCATTGGTCTAACCCAGTATGGCCGTTCTTATGTTCTCTACCAATGAAGAAGTGGGTTGTAGCCCACGAAAGCTTATGCTCTAATAAATTTGTTAGTCTCTAAGGTGCCACAAGTACTCCTGTTTTTTTTGAGGATACAGACTAACACGGCTGCTACCCTGAAACCTGTAGCTCTCGGTTATCCTCTTTGACCTTGGTGGCTATGTGGAAACTGCTTAAGTGCTGTTGCAAGTCAGCCTAGTCTGGCAAAGTAGACCCTTATAATTAAGGATTTTTCCCTGTTTCTTTTCTCTTTTTGCCCTGTGCCACCATGTCATGCAGAGATAGGCAGTGCACATGAGATTACTTCAACAGTAATCTTTTATTTAAATGGAAAAATGTAAAGAATGTATATGGTCTAAATGTTTTCCTGACCTGTCCATCTCTAAGCCTTCAAGTTTCACTTCTCTGTAGCTGGCTTTGATCTTTAATATATAGATCAGGGGTTGGCAACGTTCGGCACGTGGCTCGCCGGGGTAAGCACCCTGGAGGGCTGGGCCAGTTTTATTTACCTGCTGACACGGCAGGTTCGGCCGATCGCGGCCCCCTCTGGCTTTGGTTCGCCGTCCCGGGCCAACGGGGGCGGCGAGAAGCCATGGCCAGCACATCGCTCGCCTATGCCGCTTCTGAGCAAATCTTATGAAAGCTGACAAGCCTGCAGTAGAATGGCTGCAGGATTAACACAGATGGACACTTACAGTAACTAAAATATTTCTCTTTCTGACGAACAAAAAGTCACTTTAAAAAAGAGCCTGGAAGGGTTGAATATCCATTATGTGGCCTAAGATAAGAGTTTGCAAGGGCAAAAACTTGCTCTGCCTGCAGCACAGGAGCATGTGTGATTTTCACACTTGCAAAAGCGAGATTTAATTCCCAAATAAAGAGGTGCCAAGTACATGAGCTCACTCAAAGCACTCCACTTCAAAGAAGTATTAAACACAAATGTCCGTTGGTTCTGTGGCAAAAAGATGGACCAAAATGAATGAAACCTGACCTGGGAAATAGTTGGTTCACATGGATCCTCGTTCTGTTCACCTCAGCAGTGAATGGCAAGATCAGGCATATATTACACCAGCGTGAGTAATGTTCTCAGCTGAGGGATGACCCATAGAGGGTGCCATTGCAGCTTGAGTGTAAATTAGAGCAATCCTTAGGCTGACTCTGACACTAGGGAAAGGCAGAGCCCTAGACGTCTCAAAAATACTGGTGCCCACATGGAGCAATGGAGAATCTGTGCTATAGTGTTTTGGGCTTTTGCTGGAGAAAACTTTTTTACAAGGGAATACTTGTCTTTACCAAAGAAATCTAAGGCTTTCCCCATGGAGATTCATACATGTGCTGATCCCCTGGAGAAGTGTCATACAACCTTGTGCTGGATCTTCTGGAAGAGAAGGTGTTGTCCTCCCCCATCCCATCCCACCCCATCCCACCCCCACCAAAATGCATTGCCCCAAACAATTATTTCTCCACTTTACAGAAAAATCTCTCCAAAGAGCAGTTGCAGTCCACACACAATGAAGCTCTCTGTGTCTCTAAGAATCCCAAAGTATACCAGCTAAGGATTGAGCCTATAAAATACACTAGAAGAATTGCTTTGACAGTCTGTTCCTGCTTACTTATTTAGCATCTCTGATGCTTTTACTTCTGGTATCGTAGAAGCTACTGCCTCCTCAGTTTAGGCTGTTGGTGCCATGTCTGCATAATGTCTGGCCACACATCAAGGCCCAAGTCTTTCCTTTCTTACAACATTGTAAATCAGAAGTAACTCCACTAAAGATAATTGGGTTAGACCAGTGTAAAATTGGTGTAAAGGAACATCAGGGCCTCTGGAGTATGCTAAAGTAGGAAACATCAATTCCAACCCTCAAAGAAGAAGTTACTGGGATACAAAGTTGGTTCAGAAAAATCAAAGCGGAGTGGGAAATCCCGCTCTGTATTACTGCTCTGGGTCAGTGAATAAGAAATAAAGAGAATCTCAGACATTTCAGAAGGGCGGTAATTTTCTGGAACTATTCACATTAAATATTTGTTCAAGAGAAAAGTAGTTGAAACAGGAAGGCATGCATGGCTGCTGCTGAAGAAAAGCTTACTTATGCCTCATTGGAAAGGAAAGTTTTGTTTTGTTTTTTTTAAAAAGAACAGTACATCCTTTCTAAAGACATCTGTGATAATGCAGCCAAAGTCAATGAGAACTCAGGTTACTTACTGCACCACATCCTCCCAGTTGCATAAGTTAAAGTGCTATGTATAGGGTAGCTTTCATCTTTTGATTTGACTTGTTGGGGAAAGTTTTGCCTTTATTAATTTGCACAACTGGACAGGACCCTTCCCCTTCACTCTGATAGGGTCCCTTTTTGTGCTTGGGGATTTCCCAAAAGGTACTAGAATATATATATTTCTGTGGTGCAAAGAAACAAACAGAAAACCTTGTGACTGAATACCTTTGACATAGACTAGATAAAAAGTTATATATGTGCTACTTTCTTCTGAATTAAGTGCTCAGATTTGTACTACCCAAGGAATATTTTTGGCAGAATAATGTCCTTAGACTCTGTCCTCCCCTCTTACAGCAACATGCAGTGCTACAGATGAAGTCAGTTACGAGATACATGCCCACATAATGCTCCTTTTATGGACTGGGTGAATAATTCAAAAATTGTGAATGAAAGCACTGTTTGGGTCACTATCATTTGAGAGCTTTTATTAGCTATTATGAGTGGTTAGACAACTGCCAAGTATTTGTGAAAAAATCGTAAATCTCAGCAGTTTTCACATATGTAATTATGAATGTTTATAGGAAGTGATTTATTTGTTATTGTACTGTTTAAACTGTTTCAGTTATCCAGACAGGAAACAGAGGGAATATTAATTGGCCACACAACACAAATAGTTAATGGCAAATAGTCAGAGACTATTTTGCAAAACCTACTGGGTGAAAATTATTCATTCAATCTATCTGGTGGGTAATTATGAATAATAAATACAAATGAAGATCACCTCACAAGCCATTTGCTACATAAAAGGGGGTAAGGTTATTATTCATAATGAATAATTCAACAAGCTGTTCAGATCATAAATAAACAGTTGCCCCTAGAAGGGACTGAAAAATGTGGCAAAGAATTTTTCTCCTTGGGGGACATCAGAGTATTTTTGTCTCACTGCATCCCTGTCTCTAACTTGGCAATTTTCAATTATATTACTGACACTGAGCCAAGTAAAACACCATTTAAATGCAGACTTGAATGTACTGAGCAACAATACAGGTCACAAACAATACAATGCATTAAATATAAGTGCAAAGATTTCCACAGTGTTTTGCCCATAAGCATTATAATAATTTCCTCAATAATTAAGGCAAAAAATCCAGTATTAGTGAAATAAATAGAAAATAACATGCTAGATATTTTTATTAGTCAAAGCACATATTGACAAAGGTGAGCAGTTAAAACCTATTAGGATCTTGGCACTATTGACGTTATCTGCACGATAAAATAACGCTCCAACAACTTAGTCATAATACAGCAGTGTCATTGTTTCTGAATTCCCCGCCTATGAGGTAATATGACAGCTCTCCATGGTTCATTGAAAAAATATTGATCTGCACACATTTTCAGGTGTAGCTTTTTTTTTTTTTTTTTTTTTTTTTAAGATCACACCTTTTTACAGCTATAGACTTCTGGATACAGTGGGATCTATTTTGATTGGACTTACGTTATGGAAGTAACATTTTTCTAATACTTTGGCCACCTGGATTTTTTACCACACAGCTGCTCATTATGTGATGTGTGGGAGAAGGGGTGGGGATCGCAAACATTATTGGAAGAAATGACTGGCCCAAGACCTAATGTTTGGATCTGGATTTCATGCATTCCAACATTCAGGAGGGTCTGGCAGTGCTCCCATTAGAAAAGAGAAATGGAATCTGCGAAAAGGAGAGAGAGATAAAAGGTCACAAATATAAAGCTTTGAAAGTACATCAGAAGCTTGTTGTTCAAGGTGCACGTGGCCACTAAGCTGAATTAAATACACACATCAGATATGCTAAATCATGCAGAGTCTCTGAGTTTAGCAGCTTTATGAAAAGTGAAATCCCTCTCCAACTGGATTCAAGTTTCCCCATGTCTCTTTCACAATTTGCATGGTATGAACAGAATACAGAATATTCCTCCCCTACCACCCCACCCCACCCACACAGAGTTAGTAATTTTTGGTGGGACATTCTCCAAGTCAACAAATCCCTGTGCACAGTCTTACCAGTGAAGGCTGCCTCCTTGTAGTTGAATACCAGAAATCAACCTTGTGTTTAGCTGTGACACTCTGAGTCCCTTTTCCTGACCCAAAGAAGAGCTCTGTGTAAGCTCAAAAGCTTGTCTCTCTCACCAACAGAAGTTGGTCCAATAAAAAAATCACCTAACTTCTCTCTCTCTAGAAGTATTTCCAGTTATTGTTAAGACTATCAAGTTTCCACAATATAGGGCCTTTTCCTAAGATTCACTGAGCATCTCCTCAGAGGTGGTGAGCCGCGTCAACTTCCATTGAAATCAATGGGAGTTGATGGAATTGGGCCCCTCATCAACACTAAAAGGAATTCCTATGCCAAGAAGTCTTTGGGTGTCTAAGCCTTGTTGATTCTGTTCCCATCTTTCCTTTCCCGGTGTTATGTTGCATACATTATTTAACATCATAGCCATAAATCCAAGTATGTTTTGGATGTTTCTTTTGTATTCATGCCATTATTTCTCTTCAGTTTCTTCAGGGCTTACTCCACCTACAGAATTAATGGTCTGAACTGGCAAATGAATTTCACTAAAGCCACCTCATCCCCCCTGCCCTGGCCACACTTCTTATCCAGCCAGAACCACCCATTCTTTGAGCTGCACAGTCCCCTATGGCCCTGGAGGTTATGGCCACATGCTAAAGCCTCCTCCCTGATGGCCTTTCTGTTTTGGGAACTTTCTGCCACAGTTTTATTCGTAATCCCTGAGATCCATTTTTTGTGTTAATGTACTGAAACTGTGTGGTAGGAAGAATAACAAACAATTTAATTTCCTCAAGTCAGTAACACTGAGAACCTGCTGATTCCATTATGAATGTAATAAATGATTTTTGCCCTTTTGTTGTGTAGTGGATGATATCTGATCATCGCTTGTTCACTATGGAAATTGGAGTTCATCGCCCTTCCCACTGTGGGGTAGCATACTTGAGTTACAGAGGGGATGTTAGATATAATCAAGGAGAGGTCTTTGTTTCACTATCATTACTTCTCCTGGGTTGAATGAGCCATGATGTTGTATGACGATAGACCAAATACTCTAATTCTATATCTGTTATTTTTTGCAGCTTGCATCTGATGGCTCTACTGACTTTATTTAAATCAATGAACTGAGGGGTTTGTTTTTTTAGTATTTCCATAATGAGCTCAAGTTTTTTGTTTTTTTGCAAAGCTGTTTTTTCCATTTGCGTTAACTAATGTTACTGGAAGCCCAGTTTTAAAATATGGAGCAGTGAAACAAATGTATGTCCTGAGTCTGTTTCCGTAGTCCTTTAATTCCTTAGTCTACTCCTTGAATTCTCCCATTCCCAGGAGACAGGGGCACTGCTGCAGAGAAAAGGGAGTTCCTCCTGGGATGAAGAGGGAAGAAACAATATTTGCTCTAGGATGAAATTCTACATCCAAAATAGCATACTCAGAGGTGAGGACTCCCTCCTGCACACCACCTCAGGCAAAAATCCCAATGGCTTTATTGGGATTTTACCTTGGTCAGGAGACAGGATTGGTTCTGTTACCATTCCCAATTTAACCAAAAGTCCTTTTCATGTTTTGGTATGCGTAGTGTGTTTTTAAAAGGGCTCTCTTTAAGGAGCTAGTCTGTACTCCTTTGTGTGTGTGGGGGGGGGAGCGTCATTAAAAATTCTAATTTTTTACAAGTAATTAGCCCCATTCGGTCCTTGCACCTCTGCTGAGCTGACCAGTTGCAGTAGCTGCTGCCAATTACAACAGTAATTATTGTGATATGGCCACCTGTCTACTCAGAATGGAGCAAAGACCATTCAACTTGATTGGTATGTTCTTGTCCCAGTTGCAGAAAGTACAGATTCCCAGGTCAGAATCAGGCAATCTACTGCTGCAAAAAGACTCCGTTCCTGTGTAGGAATGTGTCTGAGAACTTTATGGTGGTCTCAGAGTTCCACCTCAGTGTGATTTTTATTTCAGTTATATTTATTCTTATCCTTTATTAACTGTATTTTCAGTAGCACCGAGGGGAATGAATCAAGGATCCCCGGGTTCCAGGGCTACACTCCACAAGCAGAGTAAAAAGACAGCCCAGGCCCCAAAGAGCTCGTATTGTAGAGCTGCTTGAAACTGTATTTCAAAGGTTCAGTACGGGGTTCTCCAGTGTGTACTCTGCAATACCCGATAACTGCAGTTTGCTTTCAAGAGATCTGGTTGAATGAATTTTAATTTCTAGTTAGTGGCACAGTCTTCCCACCAGTTAACAGATGAGTTGTGAGCAGTATAAACTGTAGCACCATCACCTCTAAACCAAATTCTCTCTGTACCGTCATTAAATGAATGAGCACTCATTTGGATGACACATCTGGCTCTTCATAAAAATTGAACGGCTCTATCATGCATGTCTCTACTGGCATCTAAAATGCACACTTATCAAGGGGAGAGGGAATTATAGTTACCCACATTATGGACAGTGGAAGCTACTACAAACAGGTTGTACAATTTGTTCAGGTTTAAGCACATTTTTAATTAAACAATCCATTCTAAGCTGTAGATTCAATCTGTGAATCATTACAAAGGTTGAGGCAGATTCTCAGCTGATGTAAATCGGCATGGTTTTCAACATAGTTATGCCAATTTACACCAGTTGAGGATCTGGACTGTGATAGTTAACTTGATTTGTAGTCAAGCAAGCTGTCCCTCCCCCCTCACTTGTCCCTGTCCCCTAGCCCCTTCCTCTCCCTTCCCCCCTCTCCCCCCAGCCCATAGTGTGGTAGAGGAGGATGTGGCTCAAGGACCTGGGATTATGGGGAAGGAATTTGATTGATTGGTGTCCTTGTTGTTATGAATCTGATGGGCATACATTAATGTTGGAATATTGGCAGGTCAATAAGTGTATTAATATCTCAGCTGTGATTTTCATGATTCTGAGTGATTCTATTTTTGTCTCTATAATTTGAGACAAATTAAAGGATCTTGATTTTCAGAGGGCTGGTGTTAAGGTCCTTCAAAAATCAGTCCTCTCTAAACTGTCATAGGCTGATCACTCAAAATCACCAGACACTTCAGTATGTTTGCACTGAAGTTGAAGCTTATGACCCTGAGACTTTGCCAAGAAGAGGTTGTTGGAAATCTTAGTGAGAGCAGTTTCAACAGAGTGAAATGGGCAGAAGCCAGATTGGAGAGGAGCCAGGATGAAGTTGGAGAGAAGCTTGAGGCAATGTTGGTAAAAGAGGTGTTACAATAAGTGTTAGGGTTGAAGGGAAGAAGAGAAATGAACAAGCAATTCAAATGGCTAGCTAGGGATGGGCCCAAACCAATATTTGATCTCTCTCTAGTGGGGAGAATCAAAGACTGAGAATGTGAAATTTAGTTGTAGGGGGAGGATTAAAATTCTAATCCAAATTGTCCTAAATTTCAGTGTGATCAGATTTGGTATGCATATTCATGAGAGAGAGAGAGAGAGAGAGAGAGAGAGTGTCCTCGTGCAAACACTATCCTTACCCGGGCTTTTGTTTTGGCCCATCTCTGATACGAGTGTATGTTCAATGTGAGTGAGTTGATGTTTCTGTGGGGATCTTAGCTTTTAAATGTCTTGAGATACATTAATGTTTCATTAACATTAGTTTTTTGCATTTGATTTCCTTTTACTTTTAAATACATGAAAAGAGAATAAAGTAACTTGGTTCCGTTTTCTTGTGCTAGTGCCTCAAGCAGAATACCAATGAGCCTGTTACAGTGTGTGTGTGATCAAATCCCACATCCTAAGAAACTTAATTCACACCAGTGGTGTGGTTATTACAAACCCTTCATTGGTGTGAACTACATTATGTTCCTTAGTGTGCAATGTAATCCTTTTAAATTCTAAGAATTCCTTGAACCACCAAGATGGGAATGCCTACATGTATCCTCCAACCTGCCTGGTGTTTGGATTCCCTCCGAGACCTCCAATCTACCAGGCCTTCCCCAGGTAGATTGGAGTAGTGATTTGTGTGTTGTCACCGGCATGGATCAAGGTAAAATCTAATAGCTTGAGGTATCATGGGATTTGACAGCTGTTGGAGTTACTGGATTTATATTTGGGGAGAAGATGATAATCTAGGTCAATTTGGCCACTAGGAGTGGGATTCAAGCCATGGTCACTGAGGTTGGCATTTAATATGTTTGGGCAATTGAATGACCACATCTTATAAAAGTACTCTTGATGTACGAAGGCAGGACTGAGAAGGAGAGAAGGATATCTGGACTGTGTCCAGCTAAGAAGGTTCAGGATCAAACAGGCCAGTCCATTTTCTCTCAGTCTGAGCTGGGGGACTAGCTTGGCAAAGGTCGGTCCAGGAGCAAGGGAGTACAAAGGTGCCTTAGAACTACTTTTGTGCCCCCCCCAACCCCTTCCAGAGCCAAACAGAACAATCTTGGGCTACAACTCAGGTTCTTGGCCACTGGGCCCTGCACTACGTATACATTATAAATAGAGGCAAGAGGTGTATCCCTTCCAGCTGATTTTCCTAGGATTTTATAGTGATGATAATGGTTTAATATAGTATGATGCATGGGAGTTGTGCCAAAGATAGCAATCTCATGAACTACATGATTCATTATTTCATTGCTAACAAAAGCCACTGGAGCAAGTCCTTCACTAACCTTTCTGATAGACACTGAAAAAGCCCCAAACAATAAGTTGTTATTCCATACACCGGCTCAGTGCTGCTTGAAGGAGGGTGACAGTGAGGGCCAGTTTGACCTTGTTTGCAAGCAACCAGCAAGCAATTTTGAAAGAGCTGCAAAGCCTTGTTTTTTGTGCAATGTTACTGACCAATCTCCTAAAACATCAGAGGGGTAGCCGTGTTAGTCTGAATCTGTAAAAAGCAACAGAGGGTCCTGTGGCACCTTTGAGACTAACAGAAGTATTGGGAGCATAAGCTTTCGTGGGTAAGAACCTCACTTCTTCAGATGCAAGTAATGATTTCCATTACTTGCATCTGAAGAAGTGAGGTTCTTACCCACGAAAGCTTATGCTCCCAATACTTCTGTTAGTCTCAAAGGTGCCACAGCACCCTCTGTTGCTTTCTCCTAAAACAGGCAGCATCTGACTGATCTGATGGATCTCATTGCTCAGCGTGTCGCTACTGCATAGGGTGTACTAAAGAAAATGAAAACACTGCTTGTTTACAGACCCAGTAGGGTATAGAAACTTTGGGCCAGATCCACAAAGGGAGTTAAGTGCCTAACTGCCACCTCAGGTGCCTAAATCCAAAATGTAGACCCTCCCACTAAGTTGCTGCCTAACCCTGTAGGTGCCTTAAGTCCCTAGGTGCCTAAATTTCCACTGATAAAGTCCCCTGAGAACCTGCCAGTGAGTATGTACACAGCCATCTCAGCCTTGGTGCTCAGGCACCTAGCTGATGCCTCAACCACAATGGAATTCTTCAAACTAGACATTCCCCTGCCTAACTCGCCTGGGGGGCCTGGTCTGGTAGGCATTCTCAGAAGCTCCCTCTCAGATCAGGCCCCGCACAGGACAAAGGGGGAGGAGAAGGTGCGGGTGGTGCTGCTGCACAGTACCCCTGCACCAACAACTTTTAATTAGTTATACACAGGGAAACCACTTCAATAGGTGAGATTGCGAGAGGCCTACCCTGGAACAGTACATAAGCTAGGGTACGGGCCTCAGAACCAAGTTCAAATCCCTTCCCCGCATCAGACAGAGTAGGAAATTGAACCAGGGTCTCCCACATCCTAGGTGAGTACCTTAACCACCGAGTTAAAGGTTATAAGGGTGTGGGGAAAGGGCTCCTCCTCTTCAGAGTTTAGCAACAAAGGGCTTAGGTGCAAAATTCCAGGAGAGGGTTCACAACTGTGAATCCCGAGTGGAGACAGGCACCTCTGGCCCAGACTTAGGCCCCTATCTCTCTCTGAAGGGCTTAGGCCCAATCCTTCTCTTCAGTATTTCCCATTGGCTAGCTTAGCCAACTCTCCAGTCAGCATGTTTGAAACAGCACTTCTTTAAACAGCACTAGGGAATGTTTAATGCACACCAGCAGGGTCTACACGGACCAATTCATGTGCAACAGCTTTAGAAATCACAGCCCTGTTGTAGTGCTCATGGGCCCACCTGTAGACAAGCCTCAAGGTGTCTCACTGATCTCAGTAATATTATTGCAAATATCAGAACACATTGGTCTTTCTACTGGAGAGGGCATGAGAAAAACAAGCCCTGATGATTTAGTGATTCCAAGAGAGATACTGAGAAATACCTTCCTTTTAGCGCCCTTTTAGTACATTTAGGGCACACTTTGTGCTGTCTTTAATTGTTGTGTGGCATTTACCTAGTAAAGTGACAGGCACTTGATAAAAACCTAGGCCAGAAAGGCAGTCTGCCAGATAGTACAAGTGACAGGATTTAACCGAATGAAATGGATTAACCGGAAAAATGCATCTTTCTATCACCAAAGATTTGCATGTGGTTTGTGAGTCCTGTCTCCAATACGTCACGAAGGAAAATGAGTTCCTCCACATCAACTGACACCTCACAGCTGACTAGTCATTTTTAAAGAATGGGTCTAGTCAGGTTAGGCAGCTGAAGACAGATCTCTAGCCATGAGATGCAAACAGTGATCACGAACTGTTTTTGTTCTTTTCTCTTTGTATCACAAATATTTTATCCAACAAGAAAGATACATAAATAGAATCCTGTATTGCGCTCAGATATTCAAGCTGTTCTATTTCTGGGTAACTCTGCTACATTGGTTCCCAGCCTTCCTTCTGCTGGCATTCACCTTATGACAGATGACTGCCCCCCACCATTTCAACCCCCATATGCCATGCCTTCGCACAATGCCTGTCCCTTTGCTCTCTCCTGTCACTATCTGCCTGGGTTCACTCTTCTTTAATCCGTCTCATTTTTGTTCTTGAATCTTTTGTATTCTCTTTTGATCTCTTTTCTTGCAACTCTCCCTTTGGCATACAGTGGTTCTCAACCTTTCCAGACTACTACACCCCTTTCAGGAGTTGGAAGCCCGATCCCCGCCTCCTGGAGCTGAAGCAGGCAACTTAGCTTCTTGGGGGCCCTGGTGGCATGGGGCCCCAGGCACTTGCTTTGCTTGCCATGGCCTAACGCCAGCCCTGCACTTGTGACCCCCCTAAACTGTCCCACAACCCCCTGGAGGTCGCAACGCCCAGGTTGAGAAACACTGATCTATATGAGTTGATGTACCCACCCACCCCGGAAGACTTCTGCATACCCCCAGGGGTACATGTACCCCAGCTGAGAACCATTCCTCTAGCAGACTAATAATATAGTCAGATGCAGCTGATTACTAATCCAGGCTGTCACCTTCTGCACATGTTTATATAGCCCTTTGATTTTTTTTTTATATCTGTGTACTGTTGTCAGTGAAGATTTACTGACATGGTTACCAAATACCATACGTCTTCCTTAAGGAGCCATAGTGTTCACCTTAACTTCTGGTTTCTTTGTTGAGTTCTTCTGTATTCACTTAAATCTACTGGAGATGATTCTGACTTTGGGGGGATGGAACTAGAGCTGGGTGAATAACTGACTTTTTGGTTTGCTGGCAGTTCCAAAACAATTTAAAAAAATTGTTTTGAGTCAAATGAAATGTTTGTTTCCATTTCAAACTTTTAAAAAGGTATTATTATTATTATTTTATTTATTAATTAAAATAAAAATGAAGGAAATTTCAAAACAAGAGTAGTTTCTAATTGAAAAACCAAAACATTTTGAAAATGTTGAAACAGAACATTTTGTTTTTTTCAGAATTTTTTTTTTTTTTTTGGTTGGTTTTTTTTTGACTGAAACAATTCAGTGAACTTGACATAAATATGCAAAATGTTTTGGTTGACTTGAATCTTCATTTTTCACCCAAAAAAAGGTTTGGTCAAAACATTTCACTCAACTCTAGCTGTAACTAGCTCACCTTCACCTAGAAGAGAACTCGACACATGAGGGACATGATTCGTTACCACATAATTCTGTAGCATTTTTAGTAGCCTTGCTTTGACTAGAGGCAGTGTTGTCTAGAAGTTACAGTAGGGAAGTATGTGACTGATTCTCTTGTATTCCGAGCTCTATTATTGACTCACTCTTTGCACTTGGCCAAGTCACTTACCCACCTCAGTCTCCATTCACATATCTGTATAATGGAGGTTATAATACATCCCATCCCTGTGTTTCACAGGGATGCTGCAAGGTTTAACTAACTAGTGTTTGTAAAGTGCTTTATGGACCCTGAATGGGGAGCATTATATGAATGCTAAGTGTGTATCAAAGCAATTATTGTCCTTTTCATTTTAACAACCTGTTTCATCTTCAGGATACAACAGTCTGACAGGAGGTATATTTTAGTGCCTACTCCCACCCCATGGGAAAAAAATGTGCTCCACTCTTCTGGAGAGGATGTGTCAGAAGTATCTCAAGATGCTTATGTGTTAATCTTCATTCCTTCATTTTAAGTACTGGTCATGTTCCAGACTCTTCTGCAGTCCAATACTCTTACAAGGACCACTCAATTTTGAAGGAATACACACAATGAATAACACAACTATGTAAACAAAGTGGGAGCTGGTAATCTTCAAACCTATGTTACCTTTAGTCAGAATTCTTGGGGACAGGAAGTTATTATCAGCCGGCACACGCTGGGAGACTTACCAGATGTATCTGTTACGGGCATTTAGGGAGTATGAAGTTGTATGTTATGCTACATTTAATCATATTTTAAAAGTGAATTTAGGGCTCATGTTATCCAGTTGAGCTCATCCCTTCATTTCACATAGGCACTGAAGCCTTTCAGGCAGTAATGACTGCCAGCCAAATGTCCCTCTGCTTATCCAGTGGAAATGGACACGCCTTAGTCCTGGATAGCAAATCTTTTTCAGGTAACGAACAGAAGTAAATAGGGTGTTCCTAGGGTGACCAGATGTCCCGATTTTATAGGGACAGTCCCGATTTTTGGGTCTTTTTCTTATATAGGCTCCTATTACCCCCCACCCTCTGTCCCGATTTTTCACATTTGCTGTCTGGTCACCCTAGGTGTTCCACACCACAGTCTGCATGTGTCTGTTTGATTGCTGGAAGTGGCTTCCTCTCCCTTTAACACTCAGAAGGATAATGCCAACTAGGGGTCTCACAGGACCAAGATGTCTGTAAAAGTCATAGCATTTATATCAGCCATTTTGCAGATGATTTTTGTTTCCCAAAATGTTTCATTCAGTATATCAATGCAGAGCTAAGCAACGACCTGTGACAGACTTTATAATGCAACTGAAGAATGAGCCATATTCAGAGAGTGTCAGAATGATTGTTCTGAGCTTCAGTCCTCTCTCCCTACTTCAGACTCCAAAGAGATGTGGGGCAGAGGGAATGGAGGGGGCTGTGAGGGCTGCAGGATGAAGCATGTTGAAAGAAATGTTGATGGATGCATGAGGTGTGTGCAGGACCTGTGGAGTCAGTCGTGTGGTGTGCCTTGGGGGATGGGGAGTGATGCCAGGAGAGCAGGAGTGTGGGTGACTTGGGGGGGATGTGCTGAAGATAGGATGAGAGGAAGGAGGCTGGGTCATTGTGTGGCTGCCCTGGAGCACCCAGGAGCAGGGAAACACTGGGTGCAGGCAAGGGAGCCAAGAGCTGAATCTCCTTAGGGCCAGGTGCAGGGCGCTGTACCAGGTGCAAGTCACACTCCCCTTTCTTATTTTGTGAGAGGAGGCAACTCACTTGCTGAGGATCTGCTGTCCTCTGGGATGCTGTGTCTCTGGGCCACCTGACCTCTGTGCCCAGCCGGCCCCCAGCTCTTGAATAGAGCTGCCCCCAGCCTCCCTGTCCCCTGTGCTCACAGTCTGAGGTTGGCTCCTGGTGCCCATATCGCAGGTTCCCGCCCACATACGCACATAATCTGAGGCTGGTTCCCAACACCCAGACTTCAGGTTGCCTCCCACTCATGCTCACAGTGAGAGGATCTGGCTTACAGCACCCAGATCACAGCCTCCCGCCCTCTTCCAGCTGCACAGCCTGGTGAGTTTGCATGTTTTCCTGTTTGCCTCTCAGCCTCTGTATAGATCAAGGGGAAAGCAAGTAGCTGGGCAGCTGGGCCTGCTCAGGACTTTTTTTTGCAGGGCCCCCATAGGAACTAGGAGCAAATTTTCCCCTGCTCTGACCCCAGTGAAGCCGGAGGCAAATTTGGCCCTAGATGTCTCCAGAGCTCACTTGTTTCTGCTTCTCTTTTTCTCTGCAGTAGCTGGAAGCCTGAGTCTTGACTGTATTTTGCTAAGACAGGTTGGTACTGCGAAATAAAGTTCAGTGCAAAGGGGCTGAAGTGAGAGTGGGGGAAATAATAATGCTCATAGGAGCCACAGGTCACATAAGCCTCTCTCAAAGGAATTCGTGGAGATGAATAAAAAGGGAGAAGGTCTTTAACTTGATGTTGTTATTGTTTATTTGTATGGTGCCAGGCATTGGCCTGGCCCTTTACAGTCCATACGTTACGCATCAGCCTATCGTAGCTAGATCTGGAGGGACAAACACTGTGCACATGATTTTAGGCTGTCATATCGTATGTGTGAAGTGAGGGTTGAATTTCTATCTTGTCATCATATAAACATAACATTTTGTAAAGGAACAAGTCAACCAGCCCAGCCCTGCTGTATCTGTGTGGCTGTCTAAAGTGGAATTATGAATGATGGTTGAGGATTGGGTGAACAGTGAGACACAGGAAGAGGAATGATGACAATATAATCTGTTCACACTCAGAAGTTTATTACATTACAATAGTTGAAGAAAACAGTCTGAGTCGGTGTACAGGAGTGGAAGCATAAACCTACCTAAAGCTATGTCTACATTATATACCTCTTCTGGTGGTGTGTAGTTTACAGGTAGCTACGTAGTTTATGAAAGGCACACCATAGTGCACAGCTACACGAGTCAGTGACAGGCTCTGGCAGAGGGAGACAGTTGGGAAAAGGCATCAGCTGCTCCCCACTGTCAGAGCCTTTCGCTGCGGCTAGGAAAGGCTCTGGCAGGGGGAGGCAGGCAGCAAGGAAAGGCTCAGCCTTTTTCCTGCTGCCTGTCCCCCTGCCAGAGCCTTCCCCCCTGCTGGAGTCTTTTCCTACAGGATCCAGCAGTGGGGAGCTGGCAGCCTTTCCCTGTGGTCCCCCTCCCCCACAGCCAGAGCCTTTTCCTGCATCTGTACCCCAACTACACACTCACACCCTTCAGGATGTCTTTACTGGCTTAATCCGTGTTTTACCATCTACACTGCTATTTATACCTCTTCTGGGGGCTAAATGTGTGTGTACACCGCACACTGCTGAAAGAACCCTGCTGTGTAGCTGTGCCCTGTCTATCTTAGGTGTTTCTCTTGTGCCTATCACCATGATATCTAAACACATACCTAACTATGCCCAACATTTATTCAGTGCAGTAGTAAATTTTACTTGTTTCTGTTCTGTCTCTGGTGGGACCCTGGCATTCTGGATGCCAGATTGTTGCATACATTTCTAAAAGCCATATGAAAAAAATGGGGGCTCAGTTGTGGAACACTCCAATCTCCAGAAAACTGCTCACCCTAGCAATCTCTCTGAGTAAACAACCAGGGAAGAGAACCACTTTCACTCTGATGTAATTGGTTACAATTATGTACAACGGGTGAGGACAGTACTGTTGCAAGACATTGTATGGGAGTGATTATGGGCAAAGAGCAGTGGTAACATTTATGTGTTGGATTGGCACACAGGCTTTCAGCCCCTAATCACTCCATGAAAAGATTACTACGGTGCTGTATTTTCAGAAGACAAATACTTCTGTAGAGATTTCAATGATAGGCTGCTATGGCTGATGGTCATATGGCAGGAAAGATATTAGGGTCAGATCCCCAACTGGTGTAGATCATCCTAGCTCCATTGACTTGAAGGGAGTCACACCAATTTACACCCAGTGGAGGATCTGGCATTTAACAGTTATCTGTCTCTACATTATACACACTATGACAGTGGTTCTCAAACTTTTGTACTGGTGACCCCTTTCACATAGGAAGCCTCTGAGTGTGACCTCCTTTATAAATTAAAACCACTTTTTTATATATTGAACACCATTATAAATGTTGGAGGCAAAGCCAGGTTTGGGGTGGAGGCTGACAGCTCGCGACCCCCCATGTAATTACCTCGCAACCCCCTGAAGGATCCCGACTCCCAGTTTGAGAACCCCTGCACTATGAAAATCTGTCACTTTCTAACCTCAGCACGCATGAAAAAGCAGACATCCTAAAAAAATGTTGGGCCCGATCCTGCCCACTTTTGGCCAGTGTCAATATTCCCCTGGACATCACAGGTGCAAGATCAGGTCCTTTTTTGAACATTATAATAAGATCACTCTTACTGGATGACAACTGTAAAAGTGAGCTGGAGCCAAACGGAATTTTTCAACATTTGTTCCTGGGAATGCATGCTTTCTGATCAAGCATGAACCTGTCAAAATAACCAACCTAAATGAAATATTTAGAATATACACTGCAAAGGAATACTGATATGTTGAAATTAACCCTTCAAGTTGTGTTGTATACATTGTACTTGTATGTATCTCACATAGATGTATCTATGCTTTTAGGGATGAATTAGTGTTTGACTGTCTTTCATTTCTTAGCACAGCCACTTAGCATAGTCACAAATGCTTCTATTTGGTAATGAACTGACTGATACAAATCAGAGAAGATGTATTATGGTACTGTAGTACTTGAACTTTCATTTGAAAGACCTGCAACCAGGTGTGTTCATGGGCAGTCTTCAAACCAGCTCTCAGCAGTCTCATGTCATGCACGTGGAAAACCTGAAACACACAGAGACAATTCACCTGTATCTCCATCAAGTTGAAAAGTGTGCTGAGCTTCCTGTGTTTGTGGGTAATGGCTTTTTATCTGGTTCATCTAACACCCACATTCTGCTATTGCCCTGCTACAGGAGATTGTTCCTGATCACTCCACTGAAAAGCAATCTATTTTTAAACAAAGGGATCCTGGTGGGTTGAAAGCTTTATTTACCAACTTTCTGGATTGCTACATGAACTGTTTAAGCACTAATTGGAAAGGCATCTGCTGGCAGAGAACCCCCTCTGATATCTTCCTTCGCATACATCTGTCAGGTGCCACCTCAGGCTAATTTCTCTTTGGCAATAGGCCTCCATAGGATGAAGATACAAATCAAGAACAAAGTGGCCATTGGATGCTTATTTAGCAATTTTAGATTTCTGGAGAATTTTCTCTGCCACTAATGCACCTCTCCCATCCCCTCCCATTCTTGCTTCACAGATGACAGGGCTCTTGTCTAGGCCAGAGAGAATTAATTGGGTGATAATTGGGTAGCACATGCACATAAAGTGATTGTTGGAGGGTAATATGGAGGACTGAGTAGTGTGACTACAGTTCAGTGTACATTTGAATAAGGGCAAGGGGACAAAGACTGTCTAAGGCCTTGTCTACAAGGGTGTTTTGTACCAGTGCAAGTCACAGTTTGCACCAGTGCAGCACACTTACGCTAGGGGTTTGCACTCGTGCAGCTACATTGGTGTAAAAAATCCTAGTGTAGAAAAGCCCTCAATTTAAATCATCCCAAACAATATCTGCAGACAAATAGAGAAAGGAAACTTTGGACCAAACCCTCAGCCGATGTAAGTCCGATGGAGCTACGCTGATTTATAGCAGCCGAGGCTCTGGCTCCTTCTGTTTTAAATAGTGCTACATTTACAAATAAATATTTTAAAACACATTGAAACTGAAGGAACGCTGCCCGTAAACTCTCCTGCTTTTCCCACTGACAGAAGTGCTGTATGAGGTTCCTGCAGGCCTGCTCTATGACACTTCTTGTCAGAATGACAGCTAGCAGGTGCTTGGGTGCTAAATTAGTCGTGTTTACAGCAAATTGGAGTGAGGCTGGAATGTTTGAAAGACACTAGAGATGTACTCGATTGCACACACGAGGAAATCAAGTCAACAAAGTGGCAGCTAGGGATATTTTTGTACCTACATCAAGCAGCAACTGAGGGAATGAAATTTAGTTCTTGACTGAAAGAGAGGGTTCAGAGGAAATCCCTCATCTCCTTACACAGTAAGGCCAGGATTTGGAGGAAAAGTGGACAAGACTCCCATATTGGGAATAAACAGAGCATGAAAGAATAGAAGTTCAATTTCATCCTTTGTGCAACTCTATTGTAGTCACTAGAGTTATTGCCAAATACAAGGGTTGAGCCTTGTGTGAGGACCACCAAGGAATTGAAACTGTCGGCCTAATTCACCACAGCAATACTCCAGTTTTACACTGATGCAACTTGACTGGTTTCAGTGGAGTCACACAAGTGCTAAACAGGAGTAATGCAGTGGTGAACTAGGCCTTGTATTCTTATGTCTCAATGTAATATCACCTTCTGACCCTTCTTAAGGGTCTTTCTATCTAGGGTGACCAGATGTCCCGATTTTACAGGGACAGTCCTGATATTTGGGGCTTTTTCTTATATAGGTTCCTATTACCCCCCACCCCCCTCCCAATTTTTCACACTTGCTGTCTGGTCACCCTATTTCTATCTGAATCCAAAATCCCGCTGGCACTTTAGAGCCAATAATAAATGACTTAAAGGGTTTCCTAAAGTCCTCATTTATCTCTTGCCCATCCAGAATGTAAGTAGTCCACAGGATTTATCTTTGACAGTTATACTTGCACAGCTATCTTTGAACAGCCCATCATGCCCATCCATTGTACATCAGTGGAGAAGGAGTAAGTGTACACAATGTCCAAATGTTATGTGCAGTAGTTCACACGCGCCTCCATTTGCAGTTTTTTAAAATTCACACACACGTTCTACAAATTCATCACTGTATTTACTATGAAAGTTCAGTTATCTTGGAAGCCTTGTCATGTGTAGGAGTATAGTTAGCTGAGGGCTACAACGCATTTAAGTTAATGGATCAGTCCTTAAAGGTTGCTCATGTTTGTTAATATTTTACGTTAGCAAATAGTTAAATAGCTCTCCAGAATGAATGGTCAGCTGGGAGATTCAAAGAAATTATTTCTTGTTTTGTTTTGAAATTACTTTGGTTGGGTGGCATTTTCCATTTTACAGTATTCAGAATGTTGACACACTTCTCACCCAGTTTGTAGAAAAAATTCTCTCTGAGAAAGGCTTCAATTTCCCTTTTTCTTTTCTTTTTTGCTTTTAAAGGATCTGTCAACAGCTGTGAAATGTGAATGTATTTTAGCCTGCTGAGCTCAAGTTACCAAGACGTAATTTTCTGTAAGTAAATTTGACCTGTCAGAATTCTTTGTCTAAAGCAATCATTTGGATCTGGGTATTATTTTGTAAGGGAGATTTTTCCATCTTGTGGGCAGATAATTTGGACCCTCGTCAAACAAATGTTAAACTCAGCTTCTATGTGTTGTAAAAGGTAGTCAGAGGGTTCCTATGCTGTAGAACAGGGGTTCTCAAACTATGGGTTGGAACCCTTCAGAGGATCGTGAGGTTATTACATGGGGGGGTCGTGAGCTGTCGGTCTCCAACCCAAACCCCGCTTTGCCTCCAGCATTTATAATGGTGTTAACAATATAAAAAAGTGTTTTTAATTTATAAGGGGGGTCACACTCAGAGGCTTCCTACGTGAAAGGGGTCACCAGTACAAAAGTTTGAGAATTAGTGCTGTAGAAGGATACTGTTGCTATGTGAAATTTGAGGGTAAGTGTTTTGTTTCAGTTCACATCTCGACTGAGCCATACTTTAAAGTTTCAGGATTGACCTGAACCACCAAGCAACCCAAACGGCCAATTTTTGTCTGATTTCAGTTTGAAATCATCAAATTTCATGTGGTTTGATTGAAACTATTAATCTTTCCTAGAAAATGTGAGGTGCAGGAGTTCCTGCTTTCTCCAAAATATTTATAAACTTAAGCTGAGTGTTAAGTTTGCTAGGAACCCAAACCCAGGGGAAATGTTGCATAGTTTGCGGTTTCATAGCAAAAGGTTCAGACAATTCCAATGCTGAAACCAACATACTGTTCTTGTATTAGAGTTTCATTTCATTAACTTTCATAGCATTATATTTCAGGTAAATAAATGCGGTTTTTATAAAGGAGAAAGAATCATAGGATCAATTTCTTTTTTTCATTTCCAGTACATCATAGCATCTCTGTTTGCAGATGTCATATAGAGAGACGGATAAATAATAGATTTTTCTGTTTGCTGGCAATTAAAAAAATGTTTTTGGTCAATTTGAAAAGAAATGTTTTGAATTTTTTGATGAATCAAAAAGTTGAAAAAATCATTTTGAGACAAACAACCTGTTTTCATTGGATTTCAAATGTTTCATTTCAATTTTGACCCTTTTTTGTTTTGGATTGTTTCCTTTTTAAGTTAAAGGAAAATGCGGGGGCGGAGGGTAGAAGTAATTTCAAATTAAAAAAATCATAACTTTTGTTCTTGTTTTTTTGGATTAAAAAATAAAAAATTGGGTTTTCTTTTCAGGCAAAAGAATTTGACAAAATTGACATGAATTTGCAAAGGTTTTGGTATCAGAGGGGTAGCCATGTTAGTCTGGTTCTGTAAAAAGTGACAGAGTCCTGTGGCACCTTATAGACTAACAGACGTATTGGAGCATAAGCTTTCGTGGGTAAATACCCGCATGCGTCTGACAAAGTGGGTATTTACCCATGAAAACTTATGCTCCAATACATCTTTTAGTCTATAAGGTGCCACAGGACTCTTTGTCACTTTTTACAAAGGTTTTGGTGTCACTGAATCTGCAGTTTTCACCACTAAAAAAAAAAAACTTTCACACAAAAACTATGCCCAGACACTAGCTAGAAACAGAAAATTTAACCCAGCCTCACAAGATAGCACATATTTGAGTGCCATTACTCCTAAACTGAGTGTTTGGAGTGAAAATCTCTCCTGTGCAGAAGGCCAGCACAAGATCTATGCTCCACTCAAGTCCTACTTAAGCCCTCAAAATAAGGCTCAAGTAGTGTGTAAGACCTGCATAAACCTGGTGCTGGCCCAGGAGCAAATTTTACCCTTGATGTGAATGAATAAAATACAGAACATGGCTAAAAAAATCCTATTTAAATCAGAAGAGCCTGTGTAAATGGACCACTCTGTTTTCATATAATTAAAACTGTATAAAGAACTGACAGCTCCTATATTATTACAAGATTACCATCAGTGAAGTCACCTTGAACTACAATACCTGCTATTCAAAAAGTCTAAGGGCATAATACAATAAGGAATGTTTGTTGTAATTTATTACAAAAGCTAAATTATGCCTTGTACTAAGATTAAAGTGACATGTCAGTTATATTGTCTGGTTAGGGAGACTTGCATATTGCAATCCTGATACATTGTTCTTATCCACTGAAAGGATTTACTGGACAGGATGTCTGGTATTGAGACTCTAAAGGGGGAAATGATCATTAAGCTTCTTGTGTAAAACTCTCAGTCAAAGTAGTATTGATTACTAAAAATCTTTGATTCCTTGTGCCAAAGTGATTTGATTTGCACTCTATATGGCAGTACTCCTGATTTGCAAGGATGTCACCAGAGGTCAGCTTAAATATCCAGCAAAACTCACAATTGCATGGTGGCTTTCTTTGAGAAGGGCTCTGTGAATCAGTTACAGGAGGGTGGTTGGTTTTTGTTTTTCTGGAGGTAAGGGGGGCAAATGGAAGCACTTTTCATCACCAGCCCCTAGGAGCTCCTGCACTGGAGGCTGCTGCCTCTTTCTTCTGTCACCTGCTGTTTTCACAGCTGCCTCCTGGCCTTTCCACTCCCTAGTCTCCCCAAACTTCTGTTTTACTGCAGCAGAGTGGGGAAACAGACAGAGAGAGCAGTAGTAATTTATTTAGGATGTTTGTACTTACATAGTAAACATTACTATAAATTGACACATTAAGGGACAGGTCCTCAGCTGATGGAAATTGAAATTAAATACATCTTCACTAAATGTAATAGATTTATGCCAATCTACACCAACTGATGATATGGTCCGAAACATTTTGTTTCCAAGTTCAGCATTCTCCCATGAAATCGTTTTCTTCTCTCAGAAAGGAAGGCAGACAGGATATATGTATAGAATTATTGCCACATTGGGTTTTAAAAATGTACCTGGCTTTCATGCTTTTCTAGAAATCACCACTTCAGAAAGGAAAGAGTGACGGAAGAAGATGGCAACGCTGTCTAATGATACAGCACTGAATTCACTCCTCTCCAAATTATTACAAGAATATGTAGACCGGACAAATAACTCTGCATCTTCTCAGGCTGGAAAACCCAGTGACAATCTGGAAATCATCTATGTGCTCTTGTTGCTTGGTTTCTTTGGCTTTTTCACATTTGGAACAATGCTTAGCAACATCCGCTCCAAAAAGCTTGAGCACTCAAATGACCCATACAATGTGTACATTGAAACAGATATTTGGCATAAGCTGGATGAGGCAAATTTTCATGCAAGAGTTGTGGGACATTATAAATCGTGCTGTGTGTTTGAGAACCAGGTTGCTGTGGAGCAACCTATTAATCAGATTCCTCAGGTGAAATCTTCATAGAGAAATGGGAGAAAAGATGGTCTGTTAACTTTACAGGTATAGAGCCAGATCTTCACCTGGTACAAATGGAAGTAGCTCATGGCCCATCGGTGCAAAATAATTTTGCATGTAGAACAAAAAATCTCCTTCTGCATAGCATCTCCCATGATGTGGTAGCACTGCATTTCATACACTCCTTGTTCCATGAAATGGGACAATTGTGCTGCAAAGCTTTCAACCTTGAATATCAGCTTGCAGTAATCTCTAAGATTCAGAACAGTAGGAGCCAGATCCTCACTCGGTGTAAATCAGCGTAGCTGCATTGTTCTCACCAATGAGGCTAGTTTAAAAAGTGGTTTATACTTTGAGGCTGCATCACATATTCTTACCACGATCAAAATTTAGAATCTGCTGGTAGCATTTGTAGTAACCTGCCTGATTAAAACAAGAATTCATCTAGCCCAAGCTAGAAATGTTAACAATCAAGTAGCATCTAGGCAATTCCACCCTTTCAAAATATGGAAGAAGCTGATCAATAGAGCTAGTTGAAATTTGTCATTCAAAAGATGTTTGAAGGAAAAACAATCTTGTTACTAAATGAAAAATGTTGTGGAAGATTTTTGTTTCTTTCCAAGTTTTCCATGGTTTTGATGGAAATCTGAGAAAAAAATTGGTTTCCAGTTTTGCATGTAAAAAAATCAGAAAATTATGTTGTGAAAAATGTAAATACAATTTTCCAACTGACTCTACAGATCAATCCCGCTCTGTACTTTCTCCCTCCTCAGGAAGAAAGATTATGCACTAGGGATGAAATTCACCCAACTGCACAAGGTGAGCATAAAGTCTGTGCATCATTTATGTTCTGCTTACACGCTATTTTGATGGGATTTAGGTGGTGCATAGATCTTGTGCTGCCAGTGCACAGGGTGAATTTCATGCTACGTGATGAGTTTGTTTAGCAAACCTCTGATATTTAAGCCCCAATTCAGTGATGCACTTACAAATGTGCTTAACTTCAAGCTTGTGAGTAGTTCCATAGAATACTCCAAAATAGCAGTGTCACATTCAGTACATTTCCTTTATTACACAGTGGCCAAAGCGCAGCCCAGCTGACGGCAAGAAGGTTTTTCTACCTGTCCAGTGCCATTTGTTCGGTACTGAGCCCAGCTGAAATGTGTCAGCTGAACTCAGCAACTTTGGGAAGGGGAAAGACTAAAAGAAACCGCAGGAAGCATTTCTTGTCTCTGCGAAAACAGGGGACTGTGCCCTCGCCAGGCAACGCAGGCTCAACAATAGGGCTCTCGGCCCCTCACCTCTGCGCCTTGTCTCAAAGGAGCATGGTCTGAGCAAAAACGCCGTTTCAGCTGCACATCGCATATACAGTTTCTGGTTCAAAAGTTCTTATAATTAAGGTGAGGTGGGAAGACAGTCCCCCTGGGTAGGGGTAACTCGTGTAAAGAGCCACTTCAGCTGCAGAGACAAGTAGGCAGGGGGCTGGAAAGATAAGTGCAGCACCACAGGATGTGCCACACCACATACTTGGAAGACATGTTGCTGTAATTCACTGACTGTTCTCTTTCTAAGCTTAGGTACTCCTTAAAGCCCGACACTGTCATTAGAAATCATCATACTATTAAAAATATTGCTTGTGCTATTAGTGTTTGTGCTTATTGTGCTACCAACAATAGCTGAAAATAATTGGTGGAGATTGTCAAAGCAGTTTAGGGGATTTAGACAAGTACCTTCCATTAATGTGAGTGGAAGGTATATGTTTTATGTGCCCTAGACTGCTCCAAGAATCTCAGTCATTGTTATTATCTGATTCACTTTTTCTAGAACAAAGCAACGTATCCAAACACCCTTCGACTTTGGGGAGAAGAGCCTTCCTGGCTTGGAACTTTTCTTCTTAGTGCCATTTATGCTGTTTATTTATTTTTTGAATTTCCCTCAGCTTGAACAAATGAAAACAGGCTAAGCAGTTTTGCTTTCTAGTTCTCCTGCAGAAGGCCTGTACTATACAGTTTAGAGTGAAGTGTTGCTGCGAAATGTTTAAACCTGAACAAAAACCAACTAAAACATTTTAACAAATACTATTAATGTTAGCTTTTGTTGAAAGTTTTTTAAACAAATAACTCCCCCACCTAAGTTTTGGCCCTAAACTACATGGCAGTGTCCTTGTTAAAAAGAATGTACATTACTTGCAGTATAATTATTAGTGGTGAAGGTGACTGACATTTTTAGTTATTATATAACTTCTATGTTGTTTTAAAACTATAATTTTCTTTATTTATAAAAGGGGGGAATACAATTTTATAGTAATTATTTCCTCTATAGAGGAGCTATTAATTGGCTTTTCAATGGTGGTGTAAAAGTGTACCATAGATTTGGAATGTTAACTTTATAATTTTTTTCCAGTTTGTTTTGTGAAAATCATTTTCCTTTTTACAAACTCAATAAACTGTGTAATTACAAAACTGTGGTGTAGCCTCAGATGTCATTCCTCATAAGATCATAAAATTGTAGGACTGGAAGGGAACTTGAGAGGTCATCTAGTCCAGTCCCCTGTACTCATGGCAGGACTAAGTATTATCTAGACCATTATCTAGACAGGTGTTTGTCTAACCTGCTCTTAAAAACCTCCAATGATGGAGATTCCACAACCTCCCTAGGCAATTTATTCCAGTGCTTAACCACTCTGACAGTTAGGAAGTTTTTCCCAATGTCCAACCTAAACCTCCCGTACTGCAATTTAAGCCCATTCCTTCTTGTCCTATCCTCAGAGATTAAGGAGAATAATTGTTTTCCTTCCGCCTTGTAACAGCCTTTTATATACTTGAAAACTGTTATCATGTCCCTTCTCAGTCTTAAATAAAAAAAATATATGGAGCTATACCTATCTCATAGAACTGGAAGGGATCCTGAAAGGTCATCGAGTCCAGCCCCCTACCTTCACTAGCAGGACCAAGTACTGATTTTTGCCCCACATCCCTAAGTGGCCCTCTCACAGGGGCGGCTCCAGGCATCAGCGCACCAAGCGTGTGCCTGGGGCGGCAAGCCATGGGGGGCGGCCTGCCGGTCGCTGTGGGGGCAGCAGTCAGGGAGCCTTTGGCAGCATGCCTACGGGAGGTCCGCCAGTCCCGCAGATTCAGTGGCAATTCGGCGGCGGGTACACCGAAGCCGCGGGACCAGCAGATCACCCGCAGGCATACCGCTGAATCCGTGTTACCAGCGGACCTCCTGCAGGCGCGCCGCCAAAAGCCACCTGACTGCCGTGCTTGGGGCGGCAAAATACATAGAGCCGTCCCTGCCCCCTCAAGGATTGAACTCACAACCCTGGATTTAGCAGGCCAATGCTCACAAACCCAATTTTTTTTTTCAATCTTCCCTCATAGGTCATGTTTTCTAGACCTTTAATCATTTTTGTTGTTCTTCTCTGGACTCGCTCCAATTTTTCTACATCTTTCCTGACATGTGGCACCCAGAACTCAACACAATACTCTAGTTAGACCTAATCAGTGTGCATTAGAGCGGAAGAATTACTTCTCATGTCTTGCTTACAACACACCTGCTAACACATCCCAGAATGATGTTTGCTTAAGAGTTATATAAAAGTCTGTTTCTGTTTGAATAACTATTTACCGATCTCTTGCTTTCAGTTTTCGAGCATATTCAGCAGTGTCATAGCTAAGCACCTTTATATCTTACATTATACAGCCTATAATTATACTTATAATGAAGGGAGAAATAATGATGTCATAGGCCAGATCGCTGGCTGGTGTAAATGAATTACCCCAGGGTGAGGATCTGGCCCAACTTTATATGGAGGCAAATACCCAATTGGTTCATCTTTTACATGCATATCACACACAGTTTTAACAATGTTTGTTAAAAAAAAAAAATCCAATTAATTAAGGATTCACGCCAAGGCAGAGCTCTCTACACCATAGGAACTCTGTTACCAAGTAGTACTAGGGGCTTGTCTACACTTACAGCGCTGCAGCGGCACAGCTACACCTCTATAGCGATCCGTGATGATGCTACCCATGCAGACGGGAGAGCTTCTCTCATTGGCGTACGTACCCGACCTCCCCGAGAGGTGGTAGCTATGTTGATGGGAGAAGTCCCCCCGCCCCCCTCCGTCCACACAGCGCTGTCTACACCGGGGTTAGGTTGGTAGAACTACGTCGCTCGGGATTTTCCACACCCTGAGCGACAAAGTCATAATGACACACATTCCTAGTGTAGCCCAAGCCTATGGGGGAAGATGCAGGAAGACTGAGCGTGGGGGAGGGTGTGGAGGTGGATGGAGCAGGCTTGTCTCCGCGTTCCCTGTAATCTGTGGAAGGGGGTTCCGAATGTGATGGCCTGGAGAAGGAGCAAGGGAGATTGAACTAGATTCCACCAGATCATAATTTAGCTTAAAAGCTGGGCTGAACTCTTTGTGAGTTCATGAAACCTAACACATATTGAGAGCTAACACCTGTGAGCCAGACTGCAGTCTCTGCACTTCAAAACATCGTGTAGGTCTTGTAAACTTAACTCCAACTTCCTCTATCATTAATCACTGACTAATTCAGAGTGCATGAAGCTACAGCCTTAACTGCTCATGAATATTTAACAGAAACAAGACGAGTAACACTTATGGATGTGCAATCAGTTCTTCAGCTGGTCATAGCTGCACAGACTAAAAACCAACAACAACAAAAATATTGTTATAAATATCATTAACTAGCACTCACATTTCCTGGCATCCTGCCATGTTGGTTAGTACTGGTGAGCTGAAAAAGAGGCTACAGTCATTGGATACATTATTTGTTGTATATTATTTAATCAACACTTTTTAACTCAGTAGAATGGGAATTGATGTCCACAGGGACAGGCTGGATAGACTAGTCAGGAGGGGGATAGACTAATAACAGAATAAGTGGGTAAAACAGAGGGAAGATCTGAGTACTCATTTAGCACAGAATCAAGATGTTGAGAACAAAATTAATCAAGGAACCAAAGAACATGAAAAGAAGAAATTCTTGAATTGTCTATACACCAATTCTAGGAGCCTGGCTAACAAATAAGAGGAACTGGAATTGGTTATTTATGAGCATAAATTCAATCTAGCTGGTATTACTGAAACCTGGTGAAATGACTATTACAGTTGGAATGTTAAAACCAATGGTTATAACTTATTTAGGAAGGACTGAGTGGGCAAATGGGCAGAGTGAATGGCACTCTATGTAAAAAACAGCATTACCTGTTTGTGAGTCATTGATAACTCAGGAGAAAATAATCTTGAATGCTTATGGATCAATGTCCTAACAGATAAAGCACAAGATGGGGTATTAGTTGGTGTCTGCTACAGACCATCAAATCATGCTAGGGAACAGGATCTCCTTACACACCTATCTATAATGAAAGAAAGCTGCACGATCATGGGGGAACGTCAATTTGAGTGACATATGTTGGAGGCCTCTTGCTCCAGTAATAAGAAATTCTCAATATAGATGACAATTTACTAACTCAAAAACTGTTGCAACCAACACAGGGGACTTCTATATTAGACCTGATCTTACTAGGTAGAGAGGAACTGATCTCAGAACTAAAAATTAATGATAGCCTACATACACAGGATCCTGACTTGATCACATTTTTAATGTGCAAACAGAATAAAGTTCAAACCAGTAATATATATACTTGGTACTTTAAAAGGGCCAGTTTCACAAAGCTGAAAACAATTATGAACCATATTAGCTGAGAGGAAATATTTAGTCAGAAAAATGTGAACGATAACTGGGAACTGTTTAAGAAGTCACAAAAAAGGAAGAAGGCCTTATTGGATAAAAAACTGACCTAGTTTAGAGGCAAGTGAAAGCAGCTACGAAAAATAAAACTATATAACAAATGGAAGAAGGGGGAAGCTGATAGTAGTGACTATAAATCAGAAGCTAGGAATTGTAGTACATTGATTAGGGAAGAAAAGGGACACAAGGAGAAATCTATGGCCAGCAGAGCTAAGGACAAGGAGTTTTTATAAGTGTATATAACAAAAAGAAAAAAATCCTGACAATGGTATTGGTCCATTACTAGATGGAAATAGTAGAATTATGAATAATAATGCAGTAAAGTAGGAAAAGTTCAATAAATATTTCTCTTCTGTACTTGGGGGGAAAAGATGATGCAGGCTCATCATATGATGGTGATAACATTCTTTCCCGTCCCCTACTGTCTCAGGAGGATGCTAAATATCATCTATTAAAGTTAGACATTATTCACTCATCAAGTCCCAAGAACGTGCATCCAAAAGTTTTAAAAGAGCTGGATGAGGCACTCACTGGATTGTGTTTGATTTTCAATAAGTCTTAGAACATTAGGGAAGTTCCAGATGACAGTTAACCTTGAGCCAATATTTAAAATAGCTAAATGGCATGACAGACTGATAGGTAATTATAGGCCTATCAGTCTTACATCAATCCTAGGCAAGATAATGGAGTGGCTGATATGGGACTCGATTAATAAAGAATTAAAGCAGGATAATGAAAATCAGCACTGGTTTATGTAAAATAGATCTGTCACACTACCAATATCTTTTTTTAAAACAGAGGTGGGCAAACTTTTTGGCCTGAGGGCCACATCTGGGTATGGAAATTGTATGGTGGGCCATGAATGCTCACGAAATTGGGGATTGGGGTGCGGGAGGGGGTGAGGGCTCCAGCTGGTGGTGCAGGCTCTAGGGTGGGGCCAGAAATGAGGAGTTCAGGGTGCAGGAGGGGGCTCTGCGCTGGGGAAGGGGGTTGGGATGCGGGAGGGGGTGAGGGGTCTGGATGGAGGTGCTGGCTCTGGGATGGGGCCACGGATTAGGGATTTGGGGTGCAGGAAACGGCTGTGGGCTGGGGGTGGAGCAGAGGGTTTCAATGTATGCGAGGGAGCTCTGGGCTGAGGCACGAGGTTGGGGTGTGGGAGGGAGTATGGGCTCTGGGCTGGAGTTCAGGATGCGGGAGGGGGGTCCAGGCTGGGGCAGAGGAATGGGGTGTGTGGGGAAGTGAGGGCTCTGGTTGGGGGTGCAGGCTCTGGGGTGGGGCTGGGGATGAGGGGTTTGGGGTGCAGGAGGATGCTCCAGGCTGGGACTGAGAGGTTCAGAGGATGGGAGGGGGATCAGGCCTGGGGTAGGAGGTTGGGGCATGGGAGGATGTCAAGCAGCTCCTGGAAGCAATGGCATGTCCCTCCTCCAGCTCCTATGCGGAGGCGCGGCCAGGCAGCTCTGTGTGTTGCCCCGTCCACAGGTATCTCCCCCGCAGCTCCCATTAGCCATGGTTCCTGGCCAATGGGAGTTGCGGAGCTGGTGCTTGGGCCAGGGAAAACACGCGGAGCTTCCTGGCTGCTCCTACACATAGAAGCCAGAGTGGGGACATGCCGCTGCTTCCAGGAACCACGCGGAGCCATGGAAGCTCGAGGGCCAGATTAAAAGGTCTGACGGGCTGGACGCAGCCTGTGGGCCGTAGTTTGCCCATCCCAGTTTTAAAATGAGGTTACAAGTTTGGATGATAAAGATAATAGTGTTGATGTAATTTAATTAGATTTTTGTAAGGTGTTTGACTTGATACCGCACACATTTTTAATTAATAAAAATAGAACAATATAAAATTAACATGACACACAGGTATCTGTTGTTGGCCCTACACTATTTAACATTTTTATTAATTACCAGGTAGAAAACATAAAATCATCACTGATAACGTTTGCAGATGACACAAAAATCGGAGCAGTGGGAAATCTGGATCGCTTGGTAAACTGGGCACAAGCAAACAATACGCATTTTAATATGGAAAAAGAAGAACAGGAGTACTTGTGGCACCTTAGTTAGTCTCTAAGGTGCCACAAGTACTCCTGTTCTTCTTTTTGCGGATACAGACTAACACGGCTGTTACTCTGAATTTTAATATGGGTAAGTGTAAATGTCCAGTGACTTTGAAAAAGATTTTGGGGTCCTGGTGGATAATCAACTGAACATGAGCTCCCAGGGTGACACAGTGGCCTAAAGGGCTAATGCAATAAACAGGGGAATCTCAAGTAGGAGTAGAGAGATTTTTACCTCTGTATTTGGCACTGGTGTGACTGCTGCTGAAATCCTGTGTCCTGCTCTCATTTCCACAATTCAAGAAGGATGTTGAAAAATTGTAGAGGATTTAGAGAATGGCCATAAGAATGATTAAAGGATTAGAAAACATGCCATATAGTGATAGACTCAAGGAGCTCAGTCTTATTAGTCTCAGAAAGAGAAGGATAAGGGGTGATGGTTATAGTCTATAAGTATGTACTGGAGGAACAAATATTTAATAGTGGGCTCTTCAATCTAGCAGAGAAAGGTATAACTCGATCCAATTACTGGAAGTTGAAGCTACACCAATTCAGAGTAAGGTGTAAAGTTTTAACAGTGAGAGTAATTAACCATTGGAACAACTTATCAAGGGTTGTGGTGGATTCCGCATCACTAACCATTTCAAAATGAAGATTGGATATATTTTCTAAAATTATTTTTTCTAGGAATTATTTGGAGAAGTTCTGTGGTTTGTTTTATTCAAACTAGATGATCACAATGGAGATAACCCATCCCATCTCCTAGAATTGGAAAGGACCTTGAAAGGTCATCGAGTCCAGCCCCCTGCCTTCACTAGCAGGACCAAGTATTGATTTTGCCCCAGATCCCCAAGTGGCCCCCTCAAGGAGGGAACTCACAACCCTGGGTTTAGCAGGCCAATGCTCAAACCACTGAGCTATCCCTCCCCCCGGTCCCTTCTGCCCTTGAAATATATGAATTGATGAAAAAAAATAAGTAGCTCTGGAGGCAGAAGTTATGAATGTGGCCTGGGTTCATGCACTGATGTGAGGTGGTTGATTTCTTTTCTCTGTTTCTTCATAACTGAGGTGTTTTGTGCCTTGCTTCAATGACTTGTATGCGTCAAATACAGAATATTAATGTTGGCTGGTGGTAACCAGTATGTCTGTGTGGCGGATTACTTCTCTACGACTTACTGTATGTTAGCTCGGCAACCATCTCTGGCTATCGTCTGATGATTTGTAAGCTACGTAATAGGTATGTTGGTTTTTTTAAATCATAGTTGCAGAGGGTGGGAGAAAACAAGTAGTATTATCCTTCTTGTATGGGAAACTGAGGCACAGGGCACTCATGGGTGAGATTCTGTGTTGTGCCTCTACGAGGTACAGTACAGAAATCACAGCCCACAGGAAGGGAAGCTAAAGTGGTTTTAAACCATCTTAGTGCCAACCTGGGCTGTTGAGGCCCCCAGCATAGCTTGGACAGCCCTGGAGAGCTCTCTAAATCATAGGAGCCTCCCCAGAATGCTCTATAGACCTCACTGCTGTCCAGAATCACTGTAGCACTGCATCCTTTTGCTTCCAACACATCCCTCCTGCCCCCAGCCCTGGGTAGCCATTCGGCTGGTTTTAAGCCAGATAGTCCTGTTTTGGTAAGGTTGGTTCCTGTGTCTGGTACTGATAGAAAACAGTGTGGGTTTGTCCAGTATCATCGTGGATGCATGGAGAACTCCATTTTGCTCCGTGCGTTGCTCCGCCCTTGCCGGTGTGACCTTGCATGCACAACATGTGCCAGGTCATGCCAGCAGCGGCGGGCTTTGGTTTCATGCATCTGAGGGGATATCCTGTACTCTGGGGATGCATCAGTGGCCACCCTACCCAGCACACCTCCTACACTGGGGCAAAGGAGTCACGGAGACAGCTTTTATGGTTATCTTCCACTGTGACTGCACCCAGGGTCAGATTAACAGATAGGCAAACTAGGCATGTGTCCAGGGCACAAATTCATGGGGGTAGGGCCAAATTTTTTTTAACCAATGCAGATTTGCATGTGAACTGAAAGAACTTCACTCACTTGAGTGAGTGGTGTTGCAACCTGGTGCACTGGGTCACAGTGCGACACAGGTTTGGCCCAGATGCCCCCTCTACCCCTCCGTCATCAGCTGGTCCAAATTTGAGTGAGTTGCTTTGCGACATAGCGCACGGAGTCGCAACTCTATTCCGATTTAACACAGCCACCCCTCCATCATGGGGAGCAGTGCTCCAAGGAGCAGTCAGTCCCAGCAAATCCACAGCATGGCCAGTCCAGCCACAGTGAATGTGCTATATGGCTGTTTATTGTCATGTATTATCATATTAGAAGGTGGAGGTCAAGAGTATATATGTTTGCCTATAGCTCAGAGATGAGTTAATACAGCCCTGCCTGCAACAGGGGAATCCTCACCTAGCCAGACATTGGGGACCCAGGGCTTCTATGACCCCTTTACACTACGCCCCCTCTTTTATCTGACAAAAAAGCCAGAGTGGAGTGGGGTGAAGATCTCACCCTAAGTGACGTACCCAAAGTCACAAACAAAGCCAGATCTTCTGACCCCCAGCCCAGAGCCTTAGGCATAAGAACCTCCTTCCCCTCTTGGAGATGTGGATTTTCTCCGGCCCATATGCTCCATTCCTAGCACACACAAAACTCCCATTGAAGTCAATGGGCCTGGGATTGCACACAATGAACGTCTTGGTGCTAAAGGCAAGTAAGATCAGACCTTTTAATATTAACTACTCTCTGCATGAAATATTTCACACACCAGGCGGGGTGGGTCCCTCCTTTCCAGCACGTTAGAACTCGCTGCAGAGTTATCAAAACAATCTCTATTTGGAGTTGCTTGGATCAAAATAGCTATTCAGGGAAAACACGCACAAACAAATGATATAAATATGAGCTTTGAGCAGTCAAAGGTAAGCCGAACATTCTTTACTGTTGATAACCAGCATAGCAATTATCTTGAACAATATTTCTAAGGCATCCTGTTTGGTTTCTGTGTGTTATTATCACTATACTAAAATCACTCCCTGATCTCCTTACTCAGCAGAAGCCATCAGCTCTGGTTATATTACTGCCGTGAACATTGGGGCAGCTGAGCAAGACACTGGGTAACAGTATTGCTGCCCCCAAGGGTTCAAAAATCAGGAGTCAGTCCCCAAAATATCATGAGATTTCAAAAAAAATGAATACAGGATTATGTTTATTTGCCCTCTTGTTTTTGAGTCTTTCAAGTTCACAAATTTCAGGCTTTTCTCTACAACCATGAGGACTCAAAACTTTTTTTTTTAAATGAAGATGACAATCTCCTGTAATCACCTGGCTCAAGGACCTGGGGCTTTAATACAAACAGCTAATAGCAAGCCTGTCTGTGCTAGTCTCTTGGGTAATGGCGTCAAATTTGATTGCTTAGTAGAGGTGGTGGTCATTAAAGATCAAACTGAATTTTCCTGGAAACCCTGGGGAAACTTTAAAGTGGTTTCTTTAGACAATGGTTGTTTGCAGAGGGTGGTTCTGAGTACTAGCTTAACTGTAACTCAGAGTAGGTTCTAGCCAACCAACTGTACGTAACAAGAAGTACAATATCTTGCCAGCATCATGCTAAAGTTACTCAAGGGAGATAATTTTCTCTGCTGGTTCCACGTCAAGTTTTCCAAGGACATTTGTTTCTAAAAATATGTTGAGGTGTGTTTATGGCTATCCTTCAGGTTGAGTGAGACAGGAAGGAATAAGGAAATATAGACTCAAAGATTCATACATTCTAAGGCCAGAAGGGACTCTTGTGACCATCTAACCTGACCTCCAGCAGAAAACAGGCCAGAGAACATCACTTAATAATTTCTGTATGAAGCCCATAGCCCTGGGTTGAGCTAGACTGTATCTTTTAGAGAGACATCCAGTCTTGACTAAAACCCTGGCAGAGGACTAGCCAGAGCAACTGCCGCAGATGCACAGGGACAGAGGCAAAGGGTATGTCTACACTGCAATTAAAAACCTGCAGGTGGCCCGTGCCAGCTGACTCATGGGGCTCGGGCTAAGGGGCTGTTTAATTGCAGTATAGACGTTTGGGCTTGGAGTGGATCCCAGGCCCTAGGACCCCGTGAGGTGGGAGGGTTCCAGAGTCAGGCTGTAGCCTGAGCCCAAACATCTATTCCACAATTAAATAGCCCCTTACCCGAGCCCCATGAGCCCGAGTCAGCTGGCACGGGCCACCTGCAGGTTTTTAATTACAGTGTAGACATGCCCATAGAGGTCCCAGGAGGCTCAAAGGTAGGTATCATTGTTAAGGCTGCAGGTTGTCATGGCTTGAAAAAAGTCACAAATAACACTTGTTTGTTTGTCCAGGACTTTTTCTGGTTCCATGACTCACTCTGCAGCGGCAGCTCCAGTGGCACCTGTGTCCCATGGGGCTGGGCCCAGCGCCCTGCTCTGGGCATTGCAACTTGGCATGTGGGGTCACAGCATTGCTCAGGTTTGGCCCGCTCAACCCTCCATCAGGATGGGGGTGGTGAGGGAGCAGATGGGCCAGACTTCAGTCAGTAGCATTGCGACTTAGAGCACCGGGTCGCAGTGCCGCTCAGGTTTGGCCCTCTGTCATGATGAATGGAGGTTCAGGTGGGCCAAACTTGAGCAGTGCTATGACTACACCTGCCAGGTTGCAACGCACAGAGTTGGTGACCAGGCCTCGCCCCACGGGACACAGGAGTTGCCGGAGCTGCCTCTGCAGGGTGAATACGGGGAGAGCTTGTTGTCCTGTCCTCCCTTTCCCCACCCTGACTCCCCTCCACACTGGGCTAGGATTGAGGTGTCCAGAGAAGAGAGGGTGCTGCTGTACTTGGTGCTGCTCTGGATGGTGGCCCACAATAAAAACCTGTGGTGAGACCCATCTTTCTGTCCCTCCACCACTGGATATAAGAGAGGGAGAATCCACCACTCTCTCCAAAAAGCATATACATTAGACTATGGCCACATCTCATTGGAAAAACTGGATGCTCTGATTGTGAGTTTGTCGAAGTCTCCCATTTGGTGGAGTGTGGGGAAATGTTGGTAATTTTACATTGTGTAGCACACAGGCCGTGACATCAGCAAGTGCATAATTGCAACGTTATCAGACTCAGCCATCACTACAGCACAGGGTGCTGGATCAGATTTTCTGCTGGCATCAGTCAGCCTGACTCCATTGCAGTGGCTATGCTGATTTACATTGGCTGAGATCCTGGCCCATTGTTTCTGGATATAGAAATTCTCTTTCTATTTTTCCTTTATGTCCATTTTAAAGCTGCAGTGTAATGTCAAAACATTCCAGATAAGGCGTGTAATGTGACTGAGAGATCATTCCGTTTCATTTTTGTATACCTCAGGGGAGATGCAGTCCTATAGTCTGTACTCAGACACATTGAAATCAATGGGAGTAAGGGCTTTACGTCTGGGTCTATGTTTTGCCCCCTTATATTTCTATGTATCATTTATATATTAATTGTTCATATTAAAAATTGGATCTGGAAATGCAAATAAAATTCACACAAATAACATAGCAAAAAGCAATATTCATCTCCAATAAATCTTTTGAGCTAAATTCTCCGTTTCTTGTGCAATTGCACTGAAGTCAGTGGGGTTGCATAGGGATGACAGATGAATTGGGCCCTCCTTTGGTTCAGGAAGATGAGAAGACTCTAAATACTTTTATGATTTACTACCACTGATGCAATATAATTTATACAGCTTAATAAGATGCTTCAGCACCAGTTGGCCATTAGGCCCTGAGGCTGCCCAGTGCACAGCCACAGAAGTCTGCCCACATCCTCACGGAGCTCACTCCACGACTGAGGCCTTAAATGACAACATCAATTGTCTGGATTATCTATATTTCTCCCCAAAGAGGTACAAAGAGAGGTCTTTCTAATGTCAAAAATACAGCAATCCTTTCCTAAATCCAAATCCTAACCTCAAGTGATCATAGCTGGTGATGTCTCTAGAGCAGCTGGTATATTTGAGTGAAAACTGGCAGTAGAGATGCACTCCATTCTGTACTTCCCAACATTTCTTGTGGTGCTACTGCACCATGTAGGCAACAGAAAAAGGATCCTTCTCTTAAGGAATTGCTTATTCCAAAATGAACATGAAACAGCCCCTGCGTCTCTTCTCCAGAATTCTTTACATGCAGATTTCTCTTTATTCCCTCTTTAGAATTCAGCATCAGTTCCTACAACTCACCAAAATACAAGAATTTGTATGCCTGTCAAAATTACAAATGGAGTCCAGCATACAGCATCAGAAACCTGGTTTGTGTCCGGCAATGAGCAGAGAGAGGATCTCACCACTTGTAACCTCCTGGGCAGTATCTGAATGAGAAGGCTTTTGTACACTTTGCAACAGGGAAAGCAGATAGAAACTGTACTCTAATGTATTGCATGATCAACCTAGCTAAAGAAATATCTTGATCTCTACCGTTATAGAAATCAAATGCCAAGATGCAGTGCTGTGAAAGAACAGATGCTAATTTTTATTGCATTTTTATATTTATATAACGCCTTTCATTTCAAAGACAGAATACATGTACTCAAAATGTTTTGTCCTCCTTTCCTGTGTATTTGTGTGTGTAATTCAAGGAGCTGGTACAAACTTGAAGTCCATACACAGCTACCTGAAAAAGCCCTTCTCCATTTTATACTGCAGGGGTGAAATCTGGGCCCTGTTGGGGCAACGCTTAGAAACTGTACTCTAATGTACTGCATGATGAATCTATCTAAACAAATATCTTGATCTCTACTTTTATAGAAACCAAATGCCAAGATGCAGTGCTATGAAAGAACATTTCTCTGAGCACTTGGAACAGATGCTAATTTTTATTGCATTCTTATATTTATGTAACACCTTTCATTCCAAAGGCAGAATACCTGTACTCAAATGTTTTGTCCTCTTTCCGTGTACTTGTGTGTGCAATTCAAGGAGCTGGTACAAACTTGAAGTCCACACCCAGCTACCTGAAAGAACCCTTCTCCCTTTTATACTCCAGGGGTGAAATCCGGGCCCTGTTGCAGTCAGTGGCAATGCTCTCTGTGACAGCAAGGGTTTAGGCGGGTTTTACCCTGTCAAGGCTCCTTCCCCACTCTGAACTTTAGGGTACAGATGTGGGGGCCTGCATGAAAACTTCTAAGCTTAACTACCAGCTTAGCTCTGGTCCGCTGCCACCACTCCCAATGGGCTAACTCCCTTCCCTGGGTACAGGGCCAGCTTCAGGCACCAGGCACCCAAGCACATGCTTGGGGCAGCACCTGGTAAGGGGCGGCGGGGGGAGCGTGGCATTCCACGGGGGGGGGGCGCTCTGGCAGCGCGGCGGGCTCCGGTTGCGCGGGGCTCAGCGAGGAGGCGGCGCGGGCGCGGCGCTGGAGGGGGGTTCCGGCGGTGCTCGGCAGGGGCGGGCGCCGATGGCGCAGCAGGGGGGGCAGCGTGGGGCTCGGCGCTCGGGGGGGTGTGGCACAGGCGCGGCGCTGGAGGGGGGTTCCGGCAGGGGCTGGCTCCGGCGGTGCGGGGCTCGGCGCTCGGGGGGGGGGGTGCGGCGCGGGCGTGGCGCTGGAGGGGGGGTTCCGGTGGGGGCAGGCTCCGGTGCGCGGCGCTCGGCGGGGGGGGGGCGGCACGGCGCTCGGCGGGGGGGCTCGGGGGCGGCGCTTTTTTTTGCTGCTTGGGGCAGCAAAAAAAGCTAGAGCCGGCCCTGCCTGGGTAGCCTTGAGAGACTCTTCCACCAACTCCCTGGTGAACACTGATCCAAAACCCCTTGGATCTTAAAACAAGGAAAAATCAATCAAGTTCTTAAAAAGAAGGCTTTTAATTAAAGAAAGGTAAAATCATCTCTGTAAAAATCAGGATGGAAAATAACTTCACAGGGTAATCAAACTTAAAGAGCCCAAAGGAACCCCCTCTAGCCTTAGGTTCAAAGTTACAGCAAACAGAGGTAAACACCCTAGCAAAAGGTACATTTACAAGTTGAGAAAACAAAGATAAAACTAACACGCCTTGCCTGGCTGTACTTACAAGTTTGAAATATGAGAGACTTGTTCAGAAAGATTTGGAGAGCCTGGATTGATGTCTGGTCCCTCTCAGTCCCAAGAGCGAACCACCACCAAAACAAAGAGCACAAACAAAAGCCTTCCCCTCCCAAGATTTGAAAGTATCTTGTCCCCTTATTGGTCCTTTGAGTCAGATGTCAGCCAGGTTACCTGAGCTTCTTAACCCTTTACAGGTAAAAGGATTTTGGAGTCTCTGGCCAGGATGGATTTTATAGTATTGTACACAGGAGGGCTGTTACCCTTCCCTTTATAGTTATTACATACCCTGTGAACTGAACTATCCAGGACAAATGGTGGAGTTTTCTCAGTTGTTGGCCTCACTCGACAGATTTCAGTACCATTTGTAGTCCACCACAGCCCTGCTTTGCTGGCCTTCAAAGCATAATTTAAGGCATGTGCATCTGATTAAGGTTTGGTTCCTGGCAGTGTAACGGCCAATAGCTACCAGCCTTGGTAGCTCTGCTGCTCACTGTTGTTAGCACTGCGTTATTTAGATGTTTGGGGCCCCTGCACATGGCTGCCAAAGCAAGTGGTGCGCTAAAAGTTAATAAAATCCTAGGGGAAATCAAAGTGACAATTGCCTGGTAAATTGCCCCACCGGCCTCCGTTGCAGCACCACTCTCCCAGGTCCTTCCCAATGCTCACCCTCCACAATGAAGCACCCAGGAAGCACCTGCCCTTTCTTCCTTCAAATCATCCCACCTGCCCATTCCCTCTTCCTGTTCCACAAGTAAATAGGATGAGGACCTTGGCACTGATTTGTTCTTTCCTTTTCCCGAGCGATCTCTGCCTCTTCTTGGCTCACTTGTGTAATTAAACAGCCAGCATAAATAAAAATGGGAGAGAAATATGATAGTAAAGCACACCAGGATTTATTATTGGCATGAGCTGGGAGACACCTCGTGGGTTGAGTTAAAAATCTCATGCAAACTGAGGTGTGAATGAGTCCCACATTTGAGATAGCTGTAAGAGACAGTTAAGAGGCCACAGCTAAAACAAAGCCTAACAGAATCTGCTCAGAAACTAGCACCAGGTGGGTATTGGGTACAGTGTGACAAAGTTCCTCCTCTATCTTGGTGGGTCCTGCACTTACTGGCGGATTTTCTTGCCTTAGAGATTCACCATGTGGGTTGGGGAACAGCCCAGAGACCTTCCCATCTGGAAGAACCCACAGTCTAGGTCAATTGGGAGGTTTGGGGGGAACCCGGGCCCACCCTCTACTCCGAGTTCCAGCCCAGGGCCCTGTGGACTGCAGCTGTCTATAGTGCTTCCTGTAACAGCTGCATGACAGCTACAACTCCCTGGGCTACTTCCCCATGGCCTCCTCCAAACACCTTCCTTATTCTCACCACAGGACCTTCCTCCTGGTGTCTGATAACACTTGTGCTCCAAAGTCCTCCAGCAGCACACCCTCTCACTCTCAGCTCCTTGCCTTTTGCTCCTAGCTCCTCACACTCCCACCACAAACTGAAGTGAGCTCCTTTTAAAACCCAGGTGCCCTGATTAGCCTGCCTTAATTGATTCTAGCAGCTTCTTCTTAATTGGCTCCAGGTGTCCTAATTAGCCTGCCTGCCTTAACTGGTTCTAGCAGGTTCCTGATTACTCTAGTGCAGCCCCTGCTCTGGTCACTTAGGGAACAGAAAACTACTCATCCAGGGACCAGTATATTTGGCCTCTACCAGACTCCTGTACCCCACTGGTCTGGTCTGTCACAACGGGTATAGGAAGGGTGCAGAGAACACACAGAAAACTGAAAAAGACTGAAGGGAAGAGATATCATAAATGAGCAGCTGAAAGCACGATGGTTGACTCTGGAGATGTTTTTTGGGTCAAGGATGTAGGCTATAAGTATGCTCTTAGTGCTGAAAGCAACAGAAGCTGTTTCCTGTTATTTATACATTCTTTGTAAATAAACAAACCTGCCTCAAAAAGATACCTGACTATCACCAGTTTCTACTTCCAGCTGGAATATCCATGGGGCCCCAAACTTTGACCAGCTGCTCACGTCGAAAGGGGCAACACTATGTACATTTGTGGGGTTGGGCAATTGCGCATTACGGTTTTGATTTAGCAAGGGATTTAAGCACGGGCCTAGCTTAAAGCACAGGAGTAGTCCCAGCTGTAAAATGAGAAGAATGTTCCTGACCTCCTTTGTGAAGCATGTTGAGATGTACTGATGAAAGTGCTATGCAGGAGAGAGAGATTTATTAATAAAGTCAACGGAGCTCCGTACATGCATAAAATTAAGCATGTGCTTAAGTACCTTGCTGAATCACAGCCTAGCTGACCATTCAGGCAGAATTTCGTGTTTGATACCTTCTTCTCCCATTTTAGAACATCAAACTGACTCCTCTACAGCTCCTCATTTTCACCCTCTAGCTATCCGGACATTGTTTTCAGGTGTCCTGCATTACATCTGGATTTATATGAATCCAGAACAGTAGCAGAGGAGTCCATCATAACCAATGCTATTACTTGGTTACTAAACAAAGAATGCTGGTAACTTAACAGGCCGTAGGCATTTAATCAAAGATGTCTGTTGGTTCCTAATGAATGTATTCACAAGTCTCTGAAACGTAGATGACTGGGGTCTCCCCATACGGGGGGCACAAGCTAAAGGGGAGGACACATGACCATTCCATATGTCTCCCCTGCCTAGTGACCCCTCCCGCCCTGCTCCAAACTTGGGGCCACAGTGCTGTCCCCGCCCCACTTTACCAGTGTGTGTGTGGGGTTCTCTGCCTGCACCTTCTCTCCTCCCCCCGGCACGTTCAGCAGCTCTCTCAGGCAGAAGCGGCTCTATCCCACTTCCCACCCGGCTACCAGGGAGAGCGGCCGAAAGTGCTGAGGGAGAGGAACAGGGAGAGAAAGACAGAGCCCCTCTTTCTCCCCACTTCTGGCAGGCCACTTAACCCCCCATCGTCTCTGCACTGAAACAAGCATAAGGCCCAATCTTGCGAGCCTTCTGTTTGCAGATCTCGCATTGAACTTGATGGGAGTTCCACGTGTAGAGTAATTAGTAATATATAAGGCTAAGATTATGTCATGGAAGTCACAGAAGTCACTGAATCTATGACTTCCGTGACCTCCAGATACATTTTCTACTTCAGCCCCAGGGCAGTGAAGCTGGAGATGTCAGCCGGCGGGGGCCCTGGAGCTCTGAGCCTCCACGCAGCAGGGGCCCCCACAGCTCTCAGCAACTGTGGGAGGACCCGGAGCTCCACTAGCCAGCCCCACAGTTCCAAGCCACCACAAGGGGTGGGGGTGGGGGGTGGACCCTGGAGCTTTCAGCCACAGTGACAGCAGATGCTGGACTCCTCTCCTGCCCTCCTGCAGCAGGGCTTGGGCTCAGCCCCATTTTGTCAGTTATTTTGGGTAAAAGTCAGGGACAGGTCACAGCTTCCGTGAATTTTTGTTTATTGCCCGTGACCTGTCCGTGACTTTTACTCAAAATAATTGTGACAAAATCTTAATCTTAGTAATAAAATATGAGAAAAATAGTGTTTGCCCATGGCTGTGCATTAGTTGTGCCATTGATATTACCACAATTCAGTACAGTTAGCACTGATCTTCCATAGTTTGATTGTACTCTATTTATATAATTTAGCATTGCTCAGTCTCTAGTTGAGAGTACTATACTCTAGTATGAGTGCCATCTAGTGGTCACATGTTGCATTAAAGGATAGTGCAGTTGATGTCATGAGCAAGAGGTAGCCTATTTTGGAAACAGGATATGAAGCACAGAATGGTATTGCTGTCATGAACACAACATTATAAAGCTTTGCTGCTTAAATTGTATGACTAACAATTTTAGGATAGGAGTCAAAAATGTGCACATTTGCCCATGACAAATGATGCAAGCCTCTTTTTCCCCCAAGTTACAATTAAAGGGCCATATCCACTCCTCTAATGTCAATGGAAGAGTCCCATGAGAAACAAAGACAGGATATAGCCCACAGATAACAATTTTTTAGACAGCTGTGGTAAATGCTATGTGAAGAAATCTTCATGTAAAATGAATCTAGAAATTGCCAGGTCATGACATTTTGAAGACTGCGGGCAATATTTTCCACTGACTTATTTCTTTTAAAATAATTGTTTCAAGATGACAGCTTTGACCAACTCTTGCTGTGGTCAGCGCCTCTCAGTTTCCTTACAGCATTAGAACATGGGCTTGTGTTGTAAAGGAATAGTATGAGAATGATGGGAGAACTGCAAAATGTTTGGAGGTTTGATGCAGCTGAACATTCAGACGTCTGGGTGACTAGCTGCCTCTATTCAGTCTGCCCTGTTGGAATAGAGCTCTCCCATAGCAGGCCTCCTCACACAGTTTTAATCTTTGCCCCTCCCTTCTCTGCCTACTCCCTTGTCTATTTTCACCATGTTCTATGTTTGTCTAAGAGCTTGCCTATATGCAGAGTTGCACCAGTTTAACTGTACTGTATTGAAGACTCTTAAATTTGTAAGCTGGCGCTTTAAATGCTCAGGGTGTTTTCTGGTCCTGCTTGCAGGCTAGGGGCTATATAGGGAAGTGAGTGATCTGGGCCTTGCAGCAGTCAGTCTACAGACATACAGTGTAAAGTGGGGTGAGTTGTGCCTGTTTTAGGGAGCAGCCTGCTTTCTCTTTCACTGTTTTTGTGTTCTTGTGGGGTATTGTGCTGGATTCTAAGACATAAAGTGGTGTTATGTTGCAAGCTTCCTACAAGAGTATTTTATGTTATCTAATTTCTCTGTTTATATGCCAGGAACATAAACTAGAGCTCTGATTTTAAATCAGCTTAGTTAAACTGGTGCAGCAAAACACTGTGTAGACCCTCTTATTTGGGTTTTCATTAGGCTTATTTCAGTTTAGCTTGAACTAATAAGGAACTGTTTTAAAGTAAACTAAAATAAGCCATTTTAAAAATGAAATAAGAGTGTCCACACAGGGGTTTGCACCAGTTCAACTACACTAGTTTAATTAAACCAGTGCAAACTTATATAAACAACTATTAATTTACTTGTAAGTTCTTCAGGGCAGGCACCATGGTTCTTTATTAAATCTCTGTGAAGTCCCATGCAAAATGCTGCTGCTATATAAGGGTCAGATTCTGACATCTGTACAATGAGCAGTACCTTGCTTTTCAAGCAGGTTCCAGTGGGACTACTCCCAGAGCCAGGTGCTACTCAACATGAGTAAAACTGGACGATTTGTGCCCTAAATCTTTAGTAATAGTAATAAAGATACCCACTGCTTCCTGTTTTGATGAAATCAGAAATATTCTACAAAGAGTCTTTTAATTGTATTTTAATATTTATAATTTCTAGCCTGGCTGAAAAAATATTTATTGAACCTGTAGCACCTTCTGTTCCATTTGTTTCAAGAACAATCTACTTAGGACACTAGTTCAAATCCACCCAAGGTCAGTAGTGACCAAAAGTTGTTTGGTGTGTTGTAGGCTCTGCCAGCTCCTAAGGGAGAGAACTCCATTTTTTATCTTCACCACGGGTTTTCCTTTGACTGTCTCAGTCATGTTTCTTTGTGTCCCTCTTCTGTCTCAGGCCACCTCCTCTCTCTCTTTCACTTCCATTTTTCTGACTGGCTCTTTCCCTTTAAATTGCATCTCTGTCTTTGTTTCTTTCTCATTCCATCCTATGTATTTCTGCTGCATGTACTAATTTCCTGTGTCAGAGGTACAGCATGTGGGAAGGCATAGGCGCTGACTTTGTGGGGGGTGCGCCAGAAAAAAAATAGTGGGTGCTCAGCAGACACCAGCCACAGCTGTTTGACAGCTCGGGGGGAGGGGGGAGCTTGGGGGAAGGCAGAGAGCAATGAGTGGCGGGCGGGTGGGGCCTTGGGGAGGGGGCAGAGTGGGAGCGGGGAGAGGTGTAGTGAGAGTGGAGCCTTGGGAAGCAGGGGGAACGAGGATGGGGTTTTGGGGGAGGGAAGAGGCAGAGCGAGGATGGGGCCTTGTGGGAAGGGGCAGAATGGGGGTGGAGCTTCACGGCAGAGCACAGGTGGAAACTTTCCCCTCAGGGAAAACTTTAAGTCAGTGCCTATGTGGGAAAGGAGCCTGAACAGAGGAATATAGACATACCTAATATGTCAAACCACCCCTGAACCTAGGGTGACCAGATGTCCCGATTTTATAGGGACAGTCCCGACTTTTGGGTCTTTTTCTTATATAGGCTCCTATTACCCCCCACCCCCATTCCAATTTTTCACATTTGCTGTCTGGTCACCCTACCTGAACCCTACCTCATCTGTACAACTCCACAGCAGGCTGGGATCCCCCCTGAACATACCAACAACAAGAAAAAGTCAAGGTAAGAAAGCTGCCCCTTCCTTCCACTTCAGCCATAGATAAATCCAACCCTCTATGTTGTTAATCTGATTCATGGTCCAGTGTCAGACTCTGGGTGGATAGGAGGACGGGGCTTTTGGCTGTGGATTCTAACCATCCTCTTCCTCAATCAATTATCATCATCTGTCAGTCATCACATGCTGAGGAAACTAAGAATCATCCAAAGACTGATGAGCTCATAAATAACAATTATTCAGAGTTGCTTGAAGTATAATTATGGGCAGAAAATTGACTCTGCAAAGGTGGCACCTTCTTACTCAGCAAATCTGTTCCCTGTGAGAATTCAGAGTTCCATCTGCTGACAAAAAATGTTTTTACTGCTTTTTACTCTTGTTAGATCTTCAGAGCCAACACAGTTACGACAGAGTAAGCTAGATTCTATTCTGGTTCGTGCATTATCAACAGACTTGTTAACTAAGTTCCAGTTGAAGTTTCTTTTTAGTAGTGCTGATGCCTGAAGCAAAATGGACTTCATTTTGACTTTTACATCTCAATTTATCTCTAAAGAGTTGGCCTGGAGAAAAATGTCTTTTTATTAGTAAGTTGATTCATCAGGGTCTGATGTCACTGAGAAATAATAAGCATGTAGCTCCATGATGGCATTTCCACGGCATCAGTTTTCAGATTATAATCACAAAGCTAGTGTGTAGGAAAAACTGTGGGTACAAATTTTGCAAGTACAAACGACATCTCCAAAAGGGAGCCCGGACTTCTGCAAACGTAGGTCAAAATATCGAACACTGTGGTGACAAGCACAGCCCAAAAGATTCCCATCCCAAACAATAGCTCTATATTTTCCCTGCAATCACACCTTCAGGCACAGGAGTGACTGGAGAGGAGCCTTTACCATCCTATACATGGCATATGTTTGAATGGTGGTAAATATACGTACCCTCTTTAATCACTTCTGGAGATGCTTTTTAGCTTTTTCCACTTCTCCTGCTTAGATCCATAGCTGGATCAGCATCTCTTTTGGCCAAACAGCATGGAGTATCATTAACAGTGACTCCACATCCTGCCTTTGCCTTAATGGAAGCCACCCACTGGGGCTGGGATGGGAAAATGTAGACTTAAGAATAACCTGTATTAAAGGAAAGAAGAGCAGGTGCCTATGTTTAGCTGCCTGAGACTTCTATCACCGGACTAAATCAATCAGTCATAATGTAATTGAGCTTTATCTAATTACACTCTTTGTATAATGTGAGCACGTGGCAAATTCCATGGTAAGTAAAGGGTGTTGAGCTGCCCTGCGGTGGCTCACAAGCATGAGTAGCAACCTTAGGGCAGGAAACAGGGCACAAACTCCAAATTGGTTGTGATTTCTATACTTAGATTTCACCAACCAGTTATCAAGTGTGGACTCCTCACGCACTATAACAGCCTTACTATGGAGTCACAGACAGTCCCCTTGGGTACTCTGACCTAACTTGTAAGCTTGCCTTTGTGATAGATGGTCCCTTATGCCAAAAATCACAACAATACTCAGGTTACTGCCAATCCTAAAGGACCAGTCACTTACCCCAGTCCAGTTGCACTTTAGATCTTATGCCAAAGACAACATTTGTAGCCAATCCTATAATAAACTAACTAACGCTTTATTAACTAAGAAAAAGAAATGTGAGTTATTTACAAGGTTAAAGCAGGTAAACATATATGCACAAATGAGTTCCAGTCTTAAGTTTTAAAAGGTAATAGAAGCTTCTATAATAAGCAAGTTCTATGCGTCCTTTAGGACTAACCCAGGCCAAGCACTGGGGATCTTTTGCCTTATGCTTAGTAAACCTTGCCCCCCCAAGTCCAAGATACAGTTTCTTCTTGTTAGGAAGTTTTATCCCCTTCCCCTCCCCACCCCCCAATGTTCAGGCTGATGGGATGAGTTCACGCAAGTTCATGAATCTCCTCTTCATGGAGGTGGGAAGAAATGCATTTAATAAAGACTTTGTTCTTTGATGTATCACAATGGCTCATTTGGTTTCAATGGGCCTTCTTGGTGGGCAGGGCCTAACCCCTTCTGTAAGAAGCCAGTATGTTACATTAATGTTTCTTTCCAGTTTGATGGCTCACACAATTACAGAGGATTACAATGCAAACATTTAATATACTTTATAATCTGAGGTACAGATGTTATCAGTGACATTAATACATGCAGCATCCTACAAGCATTTCATAAATTCTAAACTCTAACCACATTTTTATAACTCTAATATCTATTTTAACAATACTGACACACAGGTGAGCCAGCCTGGTCTCCAGCTATGTATTTGTCAGTCTTCACTTGAGTCCTATGGGCCTTGGCATGAGCTAGCAACTGGTCTGCCAGCGTCACGAACAACTCTTGTAATTCACTCTACAAGTTTGCTGTGTAAGTATATGTATTTTACATATGGCTATGGGCAGTTACATAAAGAAACCTTATAGTCCTGTTAGAATAACCAGTACTGTGAAATCAGTAAAGTTAAAAATGAAAGTTGTCGTAAAAGAGAGAGACTTCTTGGAATCTCACACGAACAGGCCTGGATTCAAACCAGCCCTTCACCTCACACCTCCACTTGGACTAAGACAGAGGACTAGGACCAGCTGAGTGGCATGGTACTGTAATAGTATAATGAGATGGGCTATAGAACACTTTGGCTCAGAACTCTGCTTCCCCAATCCACTGAAAACCAGAGATGTTGTGCTGATGACACATTTGATCTGTGAAAGAGGCCTGTGTATTGGACTGCTCCAGTGGCACAACACCTGCTATCTGATCCTCAATAGCAGAGAGTGGGTACAGCATGGAATTATTAATATCCTCCACCCACTATAGCACAGAAATTAATGCACAGAAACAAAGCTACTATGGGCTTGGCTACACTTGCAAGTTAGAGCGCATTAAAGCAGCCCCAGGCGCCCTAACTCACAACACTGGCAAGGCACTTAGAGCGCCTGGACTCTGCAGCTGGCGCGCTCCTAGTAATCCACCTCCACGAGAAGCATAATGCCTGCTGCGCCTCGGCTGAAAGCGTCAGTGTGAACGAGGTGTTGCATTACTGTGCTTTGATCGGCCTCCAGAAACGTCCCATAATCCCCTGAAGTCAAGTGGCCATTCTTGTCATTGTTTTGAACTCTGCTGTAGGAAAGCAGATATGCCCTTTCAAAGCTCCATTTCTGACAGCTGGCTGCTTATCTGCTCTGGGACAAAGCAAGCCATTACTGTGGAACGTTGCTGTTGAGAGTGTGAGAGAGAGAGAGGCGGGGGGGAGGAGGGCTGCTGCTGTCTGAACTTACAAGACAGCATGCTGACATGCTCTCAGCCTCCCCAAAACCCCACTCTCTCTCCCCCTACATACACACAACACACTCCCTGTCACACTCCACCCCCTCCTCCATTTGAAAAGCACGTTGCAGCCACTTGCATTCTGGGATAGCTACCACAGTGCACTGCTCTCTGTGGCGTTGCAAGAGCTCCTAATGTGGCCACGCCAGTGCGCTTGAATTGTACAGTGTGAACACACGGCAGCGCTTTCCCTACTGCGCTCTCCGAGGGCTGATTTAACTCCCAGCGCTCTACATCTGCAAGTATAGCCATGCCGTATGTTACAAATAAAAGCATTAATGTGAGTGTTGATGACTCTGAAGATCCTTTGGCATACGAAATTCTGGATGCCTTTCCAGGCCCAGGCACAGCACATTGAAAGGTCCATAGTTTTCTAATTTCAGTAAAAGGAATTTTAAAGCAATTAGCCTGAGTTCTTGCTAATGTCCCCACACACTCTGTGCAGGCCTCCCCTGGCCCTTCTGCATAGCAGTGCTGTAAGGACGCATTCTGTTCACTTTGAAAGACTGCATAGGAGCTATAAATAACAGCTCAGTTCACAGGGATCTTATTTATTGTTGTAAGGCTGATAACACTCCCAAAGCTCTTAATTAGTGTAGAAATCTGACTAAAAGTTCTAGAAGATTCAGGACACTGTTTAGAAGATCAGACTTTTCCCTCTACATGTGGGCCAGAGCCTCGGCTGGTGTAAATAGCTGTATGTCCATTGAGGTCAATGAAACTATGACAATTTACACCCACTGAGCATGTGGCCCATATATTTTTATTGAAAAGCAGTAAATATTTCACTGGTATCCCTGCTAATAATTATGGTTTGGTCTGGGCTACAAAACCAGGCCCTCTTTTTATATATATAAGTGGTATCTCCTGATATACTTCCACAACTCTCTTACTGGAGAAATCCTGCATTTTCGCCCTCTTCTGCCCTGCACCCCAGCGCTGTCCCTTGACTCAGCTCCCTCATGAGTTGTTCTTATGGATGCTGCTATTCTGTCCTAGGCCATTTTCATGCCGCAGCAGAAGCATAGTGATGAAGGGCATGAAGAGAAGGAAGTTACTGGCATTGCACTTATGATTTTTTTCTGCTTTCAAACTCACTCCTACTTTTGTTCACAAGAAATACCAGCACTGGTGCACAATCTCTAGTGCCAGATCCAGATTGCAATCCAGTGCAATCTCCGGATGACTTCAGAATGGGTTGTCCCTCCACATAATCAGGAAATGAAAACAATGAGGAGTCCAGCGGCACCTTAAAGACTAACAGATTTATTTGGGCATAAACTTTCATGGATTAAAAAACCCACTTCTTCAGATGCATGTCTCCATGGAGCTGAAGAAGTGGGTATTTTACCCACGAAAGCTTATGCCCGAATAAATCTGTTAGTCTTTAAGGTGCCACCGGACTCCTCGTTATTTTTGTGGATACAGACTAACATGGCTACGCCTCTGATACTAGGAAAGGAAAGAAATCCAGATGGGGACCTGAGAGAAGAATGCTGCTACTTTACTTGCTCTGGTTGGATTTTGTCTTTTATGGTGGCAGTGACTTTAGGTCACCATTATCAGCCACAAATAGTTTGGGACTGAGCCTCACAGCAAGATTTAATAATATGTCTGACCATCATCCCCTACAATGGCTGCTGCTTCTTAAAGGCACAAACAACATGATGCAATGATTATGGTAGCACTGGCTTCTAATAGCCTCTGTCTGACTTACTTCCTGCTCTCTTTTTGAATAGGTAGAAAGTTAATGATGCCCTTTCTTATATTCTTTATCTTATTTAATCCTCAATCTCAAAAACAGCAACCCCTCACATACACGCATACTGCCCCCAAAATCTTTCCCTCGTTCCTGGCAAAAGATGGTAAATAATTCTTGCATAACCTTCAACTTTTGAACCTATTCACTCTGTTGATTTGCTTGTGTCATTTTAAGTTGGGCTTTGTCTAGACTAAATCAGAAGCCTTAATAGACTTGAGAAGAATGCAATTTAGATCCAGTAGAAAGTGCCATATCCCAGTCCTTGTGTGGTCCTGTTGTGTTTGATTTAGTTTTATTGGCTTTTAGAAGGTTAACACATAAGCTGCCATAATCTATCACTATCAAAGTGTGGGCTGACTGAGAGTTAGGGTAGTGAAAATAAAGAGCATTGCTGTTGCTAGCTAAACAGCATCTTACTCAGTGAGGAATCTGGGGTTGAGGCCCAGACAATAACAAGCAGTAGAAGTAGGAATAGGCCAAGTGGTGCTGTCTGGAACCTTCTTCTCTTCTCTAGTCTGCCCTGATAATTTTGGAAAAAGATCAAATAAGGAGAACCTTCCCATACACCTCAACTTGGTCATGCTCCTTCTTCCCAGATTACTCCTCAACATACTGTCAGTTTCTTCCCAATACACCATCCTTAGAGCCATCTAGCTCACCTCCCCCCCACCAAAATCTCTAACATGCTAACAATTCCAGGAGACCATCACCTAGCCACACAAGCTGCACCTCCAACATACCACAGCAAAATGTTTAGGATGCCTCATTCTTACTTCTCATTCCTGAAGGCTGAATGACACGATCCACACTGCAGGCTGCTGGAGTAAGCAGACCAGACTCTATCCAAATGATATATGGGGCAGATTTAACTTAGTTGCAGAGTTGGATGAAAAACAGGACATCATTTTGGGGAAATTGTTCCTGATTATTTTCTCCTTTCTCTTAAATTGAAGTTTGACATTTTTTTTACCAGCTCCCTGGCTAATCAAAAACAAGATGAAATGTTTTTAAAAACTGTCATTGAAATTTTTTTATTTGAAATTTCAGTGAAAAATTTCATCCAAATTGTGATTTACAAAAATTTTTGTCGAGCTGGACTCAGTTGTCTTCAACAGACCTACACTACATTTTCAAAAGCAACAGAGAGTCCTGTGACACCTTTAAGACTAACAGATGTGGGAAGGTGCTACAGGACTCTCTGTTGCTTTTTACAGATCCAGACTAATACGGCTACCCCTCTGATACTAAATTTTCACTGGGCTAACCAAGATCAGAACAATCTGTCCCAGCCAGTATAACTCCCATGGCAGCGTCTGATCTAAATTAAATAATGTTGTAAACTGTTTGTGAGTTACAAGTTGGTCATAAAATGGGTGCAGATGGTAAAGTAGTTTAACTTGCACTGATTTGATATTGAGACGGCGTGCAAATGGAATGAAACACCCACAGCCAGGAGGCAGAATGGGGTGTAGCAAGCAGTAACAGGAGGGTGCAAAATGAAGTGTGGTAGGGTAGGGTTGCTTCATCTTACATACTCTTTCCAGTTCCAGTTGTACTCTTTCCCCATTCTTTTGCCTCAGGGTAAAGGCAAGACTCACATTGAACAAGAAATCTTGTTGAATAAAGAAATTTTCTATCCTGCTTTGTAATGTCTGTTGACTATTTTGAAAAGCAACTCATCTGTAATCTACAGAGCAGCCGCAGAAAACAAAACCCCAGGCATAATCTGTTTTCATAGATGCTCTGTCCAGCAACAACTATTCATTGAAAATTAGGAATTAGTTTGTATTCCTATCAGTACTGAGACAATCAAGCCACAGACCTTATGATCAATATATTTACCTAGCCATCTTAACTGAAGATATATATGGCAACATGTGTGTGCCTTCCATGTTGTACAAACCTAAAATTCTGATAATATTATGTTACCACATTTCCTTGGATGACGGTGTCACGTGTAGCATGCCTGTGATTATTTGCTAGGGGAAAGAAGCAGAAGCCACGCCTCTCTCTACTTATGTTCTTAAAATATTTAAATGCAGGTGTCAGCTTGGAGCTAGCTTAATTTAATATCCAAAAGAGAAGCTGCTCAAAGGACATACCCAAGTCTGCAATGTAAGTAGCCAACTAAAATGTGTATACATTTTATTACCATTATTACGAGGCTTTTGTATCTGGATTTTACATTACACAGTGATATATGGCCACAATTTTCAGCAGTAACTGACTTTGAATGCCTCACTCCTTGGGTACCCAACTTCAAAACATCTAAAAGGGTACGATTTTCACAGTATGCTGAGCACCTACCTGCTTGATCAAAATCATCCACCTTTGAAATGTCTCAAGTTGAGCATCCAAAAACGGAGGCACCCAAAATCACTAGTCATTTTTGACAAATTAGGCTATCTATAATTTGTGTGTATTTAGTGTGTTCATATACTTGTGTGTGTATTTCTCGCTACACATATACGTGTGTGTGTGCATGCATTTCTATGTATGTTTATGTGTATATGCATATATTGCTTGCAGTTGCTAGGATCATCTAGGTATATGTCATCAAATACATTTTCTGCCATTGCAAAGACCTCAGGCCTGGGTCCTTCCTGTTCCCTGCCTGTGGCACACAATAGTTTAGCATCCTGAGGGCTGTAATACTTTAGTCTAATCCAGTTTATTGGGCTCAATACAAGGGTAACTGCATGGGGTTTAGTGGCCAGTGATATTCAGGAGGACAGACTAGGTGATCTCATGTGCCCTTCTTTCCTTAAACTCTCTAATTCTGTGTGTGTGTGTGTGTGTGTGTGTGTGTGTGTGTGTAATGCACACACACCTTGTCATATAATATAAGTTTCCAGTTCATGCGGGGGGGAGGGGTTATACATACAATTTCAGTTGCTACAAGCACTGTACAAAAAACATATTTTTTTAAATTTATCCTTGAGACCAGCCAATTTGAGCCAAAGGTCAATACAGGGCTGATCCTGCACCAATGAAGTTCATGGGAGTTTTGCCATTGGTGTCAATAAACACAAGATCAAGCCTAAAATACCTGTTCCCTCTTCTTTTATTGTACATGTTTGCAGGTTCTGTTCTTGTCAGTTGTTTTACATCTTCTGCAAGAAAGTCCTGAAGATGCTGCTGAGTACAAGTCAGATTGTGTTGTATGTTTAACCTGTTATTAATTACGTGTTCATTACAGTAACGGCAGGTGCTCCATCTGCTCTTGTGATGTCAGCAGACTCAAGTGTTCGTTGTTTTCTGCGGGCACAATCACACACTGTCGTTTTTCTCTGTTATATTTTGTTATGTATCACTACTATTAACATTGTCAAGGCAATTTCAGGTAAAATATAGCATTCAAAATATGCCTGCAGTTTTTCACTGTTCTATGGGTCAGTGAGTCCCACATTGTTCAGACACTCCACTGTGTCTCTACTATACCAGTGTTTTAATTTCTGGAAAGTGGAACACAACTGATTTATTAGTGAGTGGTCCCGGTGACATTACACATATAAAAATAATGTTATTGAAACAACTATTTTAAAAAAAAAGCGTACATTTGCAATATAGGGCTAGATCCCCAGCCCTGCTCAGATGGTGCTGTGAGGCTGTGATACCGTCTTAAATGGTCCCCTATGATTGGGAGAATCTGTGCATGATGTAATGCTGGCATATGCACGGCTCATGGAGCTGGCTGGATGAGCCAAGGGAAGCAGGTTGTACTGTCTTAAAGGATGGTATAGGATGCAAGGTCTTTCTGAGTGCCTGGGAGCTGCAGTAAGGGATTGGAACTCCTCAGGCGTAGTATAGAGAGACAGGAGGGTATTAGTTTCCTGATATAAGATGAAAAAGCCTAAATCATCTTGTTTACTTTTGAAAAATCTTCTTTAGACTGATAACTTTTTGCTTCTTTCCAGGCCACATGGAGTTCATTTCCTACTAAATTACTCATCTCTGAAAACAAGGGACCATAAGGTCATCTTTCACACGTAGATAGTGTCATGAACACAGATCTCTGCCACAACTGAGCTCAGGTAACGTTATCAGATTTTGAGTGTGGGAGTCATGTTCTGTGGGCAGTTTAATTGAATTTGTTGTTGTAATTTCTGGTAGGGGTGCCACTTTATAGATAGATAGATAGATAGACACAAATACATCCTTACAAAATACACTTTGCATTTTGTAAGGATGTATTTGTATCAATCTAAATTGATCTACCATTGATATTTGTCCCAAACGCTCACTGAGGTTGTGATTTATTATAATCCACCTGCTACATTTTTGATACCTGTCCTTGCGCTTGTAAATCTGTGCTTGCTATTATGAATGTGTCTGGTGTGAAGTGGAAAAGTCACACACTGGACTCTTGGGTCACAGGGGCTATTTGAATGTTAATAGCATTCCAGATGGCCCAGTCACAACCATGAAGGTAAGGTAAACACAGCCATTAAAAGATAATAGTCCCAAGGAGGGAGGGGGAAGGTTAACCAGGGATCGTTAACCTGAGTCATTCAGGATGTTCCTGCAACTTCAGGTGCCCAGTCACAGTTAGCATTTCAGTTCATCGGGCTTCCGAATACTCACCAGGAAAGGGGCTGGAGAGGAAATGGCGTACTCTCTTCAGTCAGGAGTAATCTTCCTCACAGGGTGAGGAGATGCTATAAAACAGCTCTCCAGGGAGAGAGGGTCCATTTTGGGACAGGCAAGCTGGCTGGAAGGGAAGAGGAAGGTTCTAACTGGAAATGCAGCCTGCCCTGAGGTTGGGTCCTGAGCATGATCTCTTCCACGGGTAACTCATATTTAATACTGCCGAATGGCTTGCATGGCTTTGCTGTGATTAAAGGGTAGGTCTGGTTTGAAGGAGCTTTCTCTACTGCCCACCTCAGATGTTTCATATTTAACTTCTTTTTATTTTGGTTCTTCATCTCCTGTACTTCTTTAAAATAAGTGTTGCTTTGGTTGCATATGATATGAATCGGCTCTGACTGTTTTATAGTGGGGGTATGACTAGATGGGGCTACATCCTCAGCTGGCATAAATCAGCATGCCTCCATCGAAGTCAGTGTTGCTACACAGATTTGTGCAGTACCAGCTGAGGATCTGGACTGTAATATCCTCAGAGAATCAAGGACAAAGGAAAGAAGTGAGTTACTGGTCATATGGGAGAGAGAAATGGTGGCTTCAATTTATGAAGGATGTCAGAGAGGCTTCTGTGCGTACAGTGTGGGTAGGGTGACCAGATGTCCCGATTTTATAGGGACAGTCCCAATTTCTAGGTCTTTTTCTTATATAGGCTCCTATTACTCCCCACCCCCTGTCCCGATTTTTCACACTTGCTGTCTGGTCACCCTGAGTGTGGGCACTAACTGGACAAAAGAACTTGTAGCTAACTTGGTACCATCACAGCTGTCAATGGCATGTCCACTCATTGAACAAAGGTAGAATACAGCGCTCGTTTGCCTCTCACTTAGTATTATTATTAATAATCATATATTACTTTTAGTACAGTAACACCTACCAACCCCAATCACAGATTAGGGCCCCTTTGTGCTAGATATTGTACTCACACGTTGCACACTTGTGTAATGCCACTGATTGCAATAGAGTTGATTCTGATTCACAGTACTGTAAAAAGAGAATCCCCTCCATGGAGTCTTCTGTTTTCTTTACCAATGTAATAGCCAATACATTAACCCCTTGATTTTTGCATGAACCCCTTGCTGATTTTATGGGAAGTTCAGTGCATGGAAGAATGGTAGATTGTGGTCAGTATATACCTAGTGTGGTTATTACTTGTTTTGACTTGGGTGGGAAACTAATCTAAAATGTGTTCATATCAGTGTCAATTTAGAGCTGTCCTTGAGGAAGCCAAAAACATGAACTAGGCTTCTTACAGTTGCTTTCTTTATTTCCAGAGTGGAATCGTAAAATGGCTTTCAACCACTCAGAAACAAACTCTGTCCTGCGGAATTTTCTCGAGATGTACGTGGAAGAGAGGAAAAGTGTTAGGCTCAATAATTTCACCAGCCCGGCCTTGAAGGAGCAAGAGGAGATAACAGCCTCTTTTTTTATCCTTATCATCGTTGGCTTTTTTGGCTTCCTCCTTTTCTCCCTGATGATCAGCAATATTGTTTCCAACAAGCCTGAAAACTACATTGACTATCTCTATTCTGGGAAGTTTAACAACCAGGGAAATGAGAGAGGACTTCAGAGAAAAGAAAGCAAAGACACGTCAGTAACGATTAGCGACAAAGTGATGGTGGACCCCAACAACACTAGGGAATGGCAAAAAACTGACAGCAATAACAATGAGCCTGAGACACCAAGCCAAGAAGCAGTTCTGAGAAACATATGAAAGAGCATTGATGGACCGTCTTTAAAGAAGGAACAGGAATCAAAAGGTGATTTTATTGTTCACAAAAGTGAGATACTGGTAGCACTGGCTAGTGCCAGGACATTGCACAGACCGGTATGGTGCAAGCTTCCCACACGCAGCTGTGAAAGCACCTCCTCAATCCTGATGTGCAACACAATGCCCTTGTGATGCCAGCGCTGGGCCTGTACAGAAGTGACTGGAAATCAAGTGCAAACTTGTGTGACTCTTTTATAGTCTCTTTTCTAATGTGTTTTTATAATGCGTCTCTCAAAAGAACGAAATGCCTCCCTCCTTATGCTCCTGTCTTGTCCCTGCATGCGCTAGTGGTTTTTCTAGCTGTGTTGGCATTATTATTATTATTCGTTATTTATTTATTTGTTTAGCACCAACCATTTCTTCGTGGCTGTATGCTATACAAAAATAAAGACCAGCTACAGTCTCTAGCAAATGGTGCTATGTCTAAGGCAGAACTGCCATAGATCCACAGGGTCTGGTCTGTGCCCCCGCCTGTAACCAGGGTGCCACTTCGAATTGAGGCCTCTAATGTGCCAGGCCCAGGGACCTACACAGTTCGACTAGGGCAGGCCTATCGTCTCCACGGCTCTGAGACTAGTTCTTCAGCAACAGCGATCCCTGATTCTCTCTCGGTGACTCCCTGCAGCAAATCCAGATGAACCAGACTCCTGTGGGAGGCTTGTACTGTACCCCTTCAGGGTGCAATGCTCTCAGGGAGTATTTGCAGTGACACCAGGGAGCCTTCTCAAAACAAGGTAGCAGGTTATTAGTCACCTGGCATACAGCATCTGAAAGTCCTTAGGTTAGCAAACAGAGGCAGAGATTAAGCCATAGTCCATTCTGGCCAAGCCAGTGACATAAGCCAGCCAAGCTGTAATAAAATCCATCTCCTGCTCCCTCACTCCACCTCTTTTTCCTTAGGCTTTGTCTACACTGGCACTTCATCGGCAAAACTTTTTTTGTTCGGGATGTTAAAAAAACACACCCCCAAATGACAAAAGTTTTACCAATGTAAAGCGCCAGTGTGAATAGAGCTTTATCAGCAGAAGTGCTCTTCTGCCAACAAAGCTGCTGCCGCTCATGGGGGGTGGAAAACGGTAGCTACACTTCATGTCGTTTAGCAGCACGGCTGTAGAGGCACAGCTGTGTCGCTAAAAGCCTCGTAGTGTAGCCATACCCTTAGTCCCTGGTGAGAGCTGCTGAGTCCCTCCAAAAGGCAGCCCTTATTCCAAGCCACCTGACACCTTTTCTCCTTTGTTCTCCAGTTCAGTTCACATATCCCACCTGCCAGGGTTTCCTGCTGCTAGGTGTTGATTGTTCAGTCATTGTGTGTGTGTGTGGGGGGGGAGATTTCCTTGTCTCTCTGATGATCTGGGTCTCACTTGCTCGCTCTCTCTCTCTCTCTCACACACACACACCTCATGCCTCCTTTGCTGTTCCAGGAGCAGTGCTAACCCTTTTGCACTCACCGAGAAGCAATGGGAAATACAGAGGGAAACTGAGACATGCATAGGCTTCATTAAAAACATTATAAAAAAATCCCACTTTGTCACAGCAGGACACACTGGGAAATCCAGGGATTGGAGCAAACGTAGTGTGATTTTTTTTTTTAAAGTAAATTAAGTAAAGGTACTTCTTTACTTGAGGGCCTTGAGGAAGATCTAAGACTTGGATAAAGAGAAGGTGCTCACTTCGCAACCTGGTCTGGGGACGGTATTTGGCATAATTCCTCCCATCCCCCAGGAAGCCCCTTTGTGTGTAGAAGTGGGAGGGGCCACCAGTGCTGGAACTGTGGCCCCACCTCTTCCTCTTCCCCCTGGGACCCTGGCCCTGCTTCTCCTCTTTCCCCTGAGCTCCCACCACCTGGCCAGGCTGGAAACCGGAGCCAGGCCATGGTAAGAGCCACCCAGGGAGCAGCCCCTGGCCCATGTCTCCACCCCCTGGGGTGTGCTGCCCAAGGCAGGTGGAGGGTCTGGGGCTTCCCACAGCAGCCCAGGCTCCCTGGGTGGCTCTTACAATGGCCTGGCTCTGGCTTCAGCTTCTGGCCTGGCCAGAGGTCTGGGCCTTGGGGGGAGAGGGGGAGCAGGGCAGATCCATGGCAAGAGGGAGCTAAGGCCCACTTCAGCATCCCCCCCCCCACTCAGGGAAGAGGCTGGTGCCACTAGTAGGGACTGCATTTTGCAGTGGGTTTGCTGATCACCTTATCAGCATTGCTGCTGCCACGCCGTGCCTGCCCTAGGCTACTACGTCCATGTTAAAAAGTTGACAGGCATGGCTCTCCCACATTTAAAAGTGTGGGGGACACACACGGCCCCCCTGGCTCTGGCGCTCCTGTCCAAAGCCCATTCAAATCAATGGGATTCACTTTGTTGACTTCAGTGGGCTGTGGATGAGGCCAATAGTTTAGGGTTACCATACGTCCTCTTTTTCCCGGACATGTCCGGCTTTTCGGCACTCAAACCCCCGTCCGGGGGGAATTGCCAAACAGCCAAACATGTCCGGGAAAATGGCGGCTCTGCTCCTCCCCTGACTCTTCGGCTCTGTTTAAGAGCCGAGCTGCCAGAGCGCTATGGGCTTCAGGCAGCCCCCTTGCCTCCGGACCCCAGCCGCCGGCTGGTCACTTCCCCTCCCGGGCTCCGGTGGCGCAGGGTCCGGAGGCATGGGGGCTGCCCGAAGCCGGTAGCGCTCGGGCAGCCCGGCTCTTAAACAGAGCCGAAGAGTCAGGAGAGGAGCAGAGCCTCCAGCCGCAGTGGCTCTGCTCCTCCCCGACTCTTCAGCTCTGTTTAAGAGCCGAGCGCTATGGGCTTTGGGCAGCCCCCATGCCTCCGGACCCTGCGCCGCCGGAGCCCGGGAGGGGAAGTGCCCAGCCGGGGGCGCAGGGTCCGGAGGCATGGGGGCTGCCCGAAGCCGGTAGCGCTCGGGCAGCCCGGCTCTTAAACAGAGCCAAAGAGTCAGCAGAGGAGCAGAGCCTCCGTGGCTCTGCTCATCCCCTGACACTTCGGCTCTGTTTAAGAGCCGGGCATGGGGGCTGCCCAAAGCTGGTAGCGCTTGGGCAGCCCGGCTCTTAAACAGAGCCGAGCTGCCCGAGCGCTACCGGCTTCGGGCAGCCCCCATGCCTCTGGACCCTGCGCCGCCAGAGCCTGGGAGGGGAAGTGCCCGGCTGGGGGCGCAGGGTCCGGAGGCATGGGGGCTGCCCGAAGCCCAAGCGCTACCGGCTTCATGGTTTGCCGGGCAGCCTCCAGACCCTGCGCCCCCGGCTGGGCGCTTCCCCTCCCGGGCTCCAGGGAGAAGCGCCGGCCGGGGGCGCAGGGTCTGGGGGCTGCCCGGCAAACCATGAAGCCGGTAGCGCTCGGGCAGCCCTTTCCCCGTGGCTGGGAGTGGGAGGGAGGAGGGGGCGGAGTTAGGGCGGGGCTGGGGGGTGGGGAAATGGGCGGGGCTAGGGCCCGTGGAGGGTCCTCTTTTTTTATTTAATAGATATGGTAACCCTACAATAGTTATGGCTAGGGGGGTGTGGCAAGGCAGAAGGCACTGTGGCACTTCCCGTAACAATTCCAGTGGAATTTCATTGGAGAATTCTTTCTGCATTTAATACTAGCCCTGCCAGCAGAAGCTCCCAGGAATCCTCCACTCCTGCTTCCTTGTGGCGAACAGGAAGTAGGGCACAAGCATAGCTGGGGTTCCAGTGGCAGCAGAAGTCGTGACAGCACCAGCTTAGCAAGCAGTAACTAGATTGGATAGATGCCCCAAGAATCACAGGCTTCACGATGTTGGAGGGCAAATGCCCATGGCCACCTTCACTGGGCCACAAACCCCTTGCTTCCTCCACTGAGGGATAGCCCCTCTGGAATGCCACACGTTTCAACTGCAGTGGGGTTTGCTGAGTCAGCCGATCCCTCCAGGACATTTTTCAGTGAGAGAGGGGGAGGTCACAGCCTTAAATGCCTCCAAAATATCTGCTATACATATTGTTGCCCTTTGGCCCGAGAAACTAGCCAGTATTTATGGCCTTGCAGGGCTGTTTCAGTTAGGAGAAGAAATGGATGATAGTTCTTTGGTGCAACCGTTTTTTAAAAAAGAACATACACCAAGTCCTGTGTCCCTGAACATGCAGAAACTAACAACAGCAGGCAGTTTCGTTGCTCACAATTTCCAAGTTTGCCCCCTCCCATAAGTGCAGTGCTTCTGTCTCTCTGCACCCATGGCCACAATCACAACTGCTTCTCTTACTGTCCAATAGCTTTTCTCAAGCCATTTGTTGCCTCTAGTACACATACAGTTTGACAGCCAATCCCCTAGCCTAGCCCTTGTGTTTGCAATAGGGGAACCCCTCAGTCCATGTAACTAAGCTTCTGATCAGGCCAGGGGCGCCATTTCAGATTGGGGCAGGGGGGGAGGGGGGAACAACTTTAACCATGATTCCAGGGGCTACTTAGGTACCTGAAAACGCTAAGGTTTTTTTGCAGATAACTTAGAAATTAGCTGACAGGACCACACTGTATCTAATTCCTATATAAAGAAAGAAAAATAAATACTAGACCCACTCAGGTCTAATATTAACATGTTCTGAAATCTTGTGTCAAGTCACTTAAGGGACACTAGTTAGGTTTACAATGTTAATGTATATTCTTACTTTGTTGCTAATTCTTGAGTATAACAATTGAAACAATTGTAGAAAAATCTAGATTACTTTCTATCACTTTTTTGCAGTTCAACAAGCTTGGAATAGATCATTTAACTTTGAAAATATCCTACAAGGGGAAGGTCCCATGAGTTTATACTGCACCTGCCTGGGGAGCGGGGATCTAGCGGTGTTACCCCATTACAAATAATTAAGGTTACATTTTAGTCATGGGTATTTTTAGTAAAAGTCATGGACAGGTCACAGGCCATAAACAAAAATTCACGGTCCTGTGACCTGTCCATGACTTTTACTAAAAATACCCACCCTGACTAAAACTTGGGCGGGGGGCCGTAAGTGCTTGGGGGGCAGCGGTCTGGGGGCACTGTGGGTTTTGGGGGAGGTGGGCCAGGACCCCCACTGGTGCTGGGGGAGGGGAGGGCCTAGCCGTGGTGTGCGGCCTGGGACCCCTGCTGGTACTGGGGAGAGGGGGAGGTTGGTGGGGCTGTCAGGGACTCCCTACCCAGCCCCGCATCCCTGCAGTTCCTAGGTGGCAGGGGCCAGGGCAGGGGCCCCACTGCTCCCGCCACAAGTGCCGGTGTAGCCGCAGGTCTCATTGGCTGGTAACTGCAGCCAATGGGAGCTGGCGGGGCGGGGGGCGAGCCTGCAGGCACAGGCAGCATGCGGGACGGCAACCCCCCCCCCCCCGCCCCTCTGCTGCCTAGGAGCTGCAGAGGGGCCATGTCAGTGGGAGCTGGGAAGCCCCCCCACCCCAAGGTAAGCACCTCCCCTGCACTCCCCAAACCCCTGCCCCTAGCCCTGAGCCCCGTCCCACACATCCAAACTGCTGCTGCTGGCCCAGGGTCTGCCTGGTCCCCTGAGCCAGCACCAGCCACTGCAGAAGTCATGGAGGTCACGGAAAGTCAAGGAATCTGTGACTTCTGTGACATCCCTGATAGACTCACAGCCTTACAAATAATAGACTAGAAACTGACTTTAAACAAGAGTGAAACTAACATTTTCAGGTTCCAATGTAGCAGCCATGTTAGTCTGTGTCCGCAAAAAGAACACGAGTACTTGTGGCACTTTAGAGACTAACAAATTTATTTCAGCATAAACTTTCGTGGGCTACAGCCCACTTCTTCGGATGCATAGAGTGAAACACACAGACAGAAGATATTTATACATACAGAGAACATGAAAAGGTAGAAGGTTTGCCATGATGGTATCGGGGATGCTATTCCTGATGGCTTGTAGTCCATCTTTGTGCGGAATGTTGGTGTAGAGCAGTGGTTCCCAAACTGGGGTTCGCGAACCCCTGGGGGTTCGCCAGAAAAATTTCACTAATGGCAGACAGAGGACCCCGGGCATTGGAGACAGCAGGTGGGACCCGGTTGCAGGGCAGACACCCCGAGCCCCAGGGAGAGTGGGGCTGGGCAGTTGGGGCCGGCAGCCCAAGCCCTGCCCCCATCAGCAGGGGAGCTGGCAGCCCAAACCCCAGCACTCCGCACGAGGCTGGCAGCCCGAGTCCCAGGGAGAGCAGGGCTGGGCAGTTGGGGCTGGCAGCCCGAGCCCTGCCCCCATCAGCGGGGGAGCCAGCAGCCTGAACCCCAGCCTGAGCCGCAAGGAGAGCGGGGCCAGGCAGTTGGGGCTGGCAGCCTGAGCCCTGCCCCCATCAGTGGGGGAGCCAGCAGCCCAAACCCCAGTGCTCCACGTGGGGCTGGCAGCCCAAGCCCCAGGGAGAGCAGGGCCGGGCAGTAGGGGCCAGCAGCCCAAGCCCTGCCCCCGTCAGCGGGGGAGCCGGCAGCCTGAACCCCAGCGCTCTGTGGGGGGCTGGCAGCCTGAGCCCCAGGGAGAGTGGGGCCAGGCAGTAGGGGCTGGCAGCCTGAGCCCCGCCCCCATCAGCGGGGGAGCCAGCAGCCCGAACCCCAGCCCAAGCCCCAGGAATTTGCCAAATCTCATCTAAAGCCAGAACCATGGCTCTCCTTGTTACCACCAGCCACAACCTCACCGGAAACTAGAGGTGGGTGAAAAATACCAAGCATTTTTCACAGAAAGTTTTGAATTTTTTTCACATTTTTCAAAATTCCCCATGAAAAATTTACAAAAAACTGAAACGGAAAAATGGTTCATTTTCAAAAACTGTTTTCATGAAACATTTTCTGATTTTTGAAAACCAAAAATGAATTTATTTTTATTAGAAACCATTTTTTAAAAAACAAAAGCCAAAAAAACATTTTACAGAAACATTTTTGGTTTCTGGTTTTTCTATGTTCATTAAAAAAAGTTTCAATTAAAAATATTTTTCAGAGGTTCATAGATTCCGGGGCCTGGCAGTTGGGGCATCCATCACACTGAGGAAATGTAAACTTAAATCCCTGAAAATATTCATTTTTAGGAGGGGGTTCACGAGATTTCACAATTTAGTGAAAGGGGTTCGCGGGCTGTTAAAGTTTGGGAACCACTGATGTAGAGGGATTCTACATCCATAGAGGCCAGGATGGTGTTTTCTGGAAGATCACCAATGGATTGTAAAAAGAACAGGAGTACTTGTGGCACCTTAGAGACTAACAAATTTATTAGAGCATAAGCTTTTGTGGACTACAGCCCACTTCTTCGGATGCATACAATGGATTGTAGTTTCCTCAGGACAGGCCCAACAAAGAAAATAACAGAACGCCACTAGCCGCCACCTTCAGCCCCCAACTGAAACCACTCCAGCGCATCATCAAAGATCTACAACCTATCCTGAAAGATGATCCCTCACTCTCACAGATCTTGGGAGACAGACCAGTCGTCGCTTACAGACAGCCTCCCAACCTTAAGCAAATACTCACCAGCAACCGCACACCAGACAACAAAAACACTAACCCAGGAACCTAACCTTGCAACAAAGCCCGATGCCAGCTCTGTCCACATATCTATTCAAGTGACACCATCATAGGACCTAACCACATCAGCCATGTCATCGTTCACCTGCACATCTACCAACGTGATATATGCCATCATGTGCCAGCAATGCCCCTCTGCCATGTACATTGGCCAAACTGGACAGTCTCTACGCAAAAGAATAAAGGGAGACAAATCTGACATCAGGAATCATAACATTCAAAAACCAGTGGGAGAACACTTAAACCTCTCTAATCACTCAGTGACAGACGTGAAGGTATCAGTTTTGCAACAAAAAAAACTTCAAAAACAGACTCCAAAGAGAGATTGCTGAACTCGAATTAATATGCAAATTAGACACAATTAACTTAGGTCTAAACAGAGACTGGGAATGGTTGGGTCATTACACTAATTGAATTTCCCCCCCCATGTTAAGTTCTCCTCACACCTTCTATGGGTCATCTCAATTATCACTTCAAAGTTTTTTCTTCTGCTGCTACTGATAGCTCATCTCAATTGATTGGCCTATTACAATTGGTATGCGTACTTCCACCTTTTCATGTTTTCTGTATGTATAAATATCTTCTGTCTGTGTGTTTCACTCTATGCATCTGAAGAAGTGAGCTGTAGCCCACGAAAGCTTATGCTGAAATAAATTTGTTAGTCTCTAAGGTGCCACAAGTACTCGTGTTCTTTTAACATTTTCAGGTCACTTTCACTTCACTTTCACAAGGCTAGTTACTTTCCAGAAGGCTCTTAAACACAATACTTGCAGTTTTCACAGGAGAGTATTTAAAACCAAACACCAAGAACATTCCACATTTTAAAGTTGAGAAAAAAAATTGAGACTTCGGAGGTATATCAGGGCCACTACAGGCAGGAGCTCTAGGCAGCTCTTCCTCTTGAAAGAAAGTCGGAGGGCCCCGTCTTCTAGTCCTTAATCAAATAAAACTTCTATTGCCATCAGCACCTCCACTCAGATAATTAACATCACAGTGAATATGTCATAACATGTGCTCAGTAACTATACACTTCATATTTAAATATCTCAGCCATTTTATCCAGGGCTACACATTTTATACACATTGGCTCAGGGATTACATATTCTGGCATATTCTGAACAGTGCTTAGCACACAGATAGTGCCCAGTGAATAATACAAATCGTGACAATAATCATCTACTTTATGGACTCTGTGGATGCAATTTCTGTTCTTTGTTCTGGAATTGGCCTGGATACAGCTGAAACCCTAAGAATTTGAGGCATAAATACATCTGATACTCATATGACACTTTCTGATTCCTTCCTTTTCTTGAACTCAGAAGAAAATATGACAAAACAAAATGGTTTTCCATTAAAATTGCACAGCAACCATTGCTCTACAGCCCAACCTGGGGCAGAACCTGCCACCCCTTGGGGCGTTAAGTGATGATCTCTCATCAGGCTCTCATTCTTTCTTTCTTCATCCTTCCTGTTTCTAATCTCTGTGCTGCTTTTCATGCTGTCTACCATGACATCCTTCCCAATTGCTCGGGACTGTTTGCTGGAGTCTCAGAGAACTGGCTGCCTTGGTTTTCCTCCCATCTATCAGAGTCCTCTTTTTTTGCAGCATGCAGCAGAGAGACAGGCTGGTCCAGTGGATAGGGAGCTAGCCCTTAGAGAGTTGGGTTCTACTCCCCCCCATGGACTTCCTGTATGACCTCATGCCAGTGACTTGGGACAAGAGGTCTGCTGGGGTCCTTAGCTCATTCCTAAACATGAGGTGTGCTGTGTATGCTTTGCACTCTCACTGACTGCAGTTCTATAAGCCATCTAACGGAATGGGATAGGCTGGTCCCAGTCCCATTGATGCTGTTCTTGAACCCCACAGTCCTATTGAACCTGTCTACCAACCCATCAGATTGTGGGTGTAAGAGTTCTGTGGAGCTCCAGAATCTCGCAAGCCAGCTAAAGCACTCTGAATTCAAAGTTTCTCCCATAATCTGTATGCAAGTCATCTGGGACCCCAGATCAAGAGAAGAATTTATTCACTAGACCACTGTTACCTCTGCTATAGTCAGCCACATGGCTTCTTAATGGCCATTGGCTTCATGCCATTTTGTGAATAACTACAAGCAAAAATTGCCAGCCACTGTCTCAAGCAAAGGTCCAAGCACATCAACAGCTTACAGCAACACATTTTTATTGGTGGCCCCCACAAAATACTGCTGCATAGGAGCTCTGTCCCCATCACCCACTGGTTTCTCCATCTCTTATACAATATTTCCTTTTTAAATTCCAAGCTGTCCATTATGACCAGAAAACTTTTACTGTGGTTTCGTGAGGGGACACTGCATTTCAAGAGAGTTTCATTTGCTGGTTGATTTTCCCATTACACACTATCCTGATATCAGGATCTTCTCTTTAGGAATCTTTTAACTACTCTGAAGCCCACTCCTACAACCCCACATCCACTGTTTCAGTGAATGAACAAGGAACATTTGCATTTCTGCAAATTATGGGGAGAGAGGTCAACAGCCAAACTCCCAGTATTGCTGTTTAACTGCCCCAATCTAAACAAAAACTTTAGAGCTGATATTTGTACCTCCAAGCTTTGCACTGTCAGCTTGATGTCCCCCCATCTCCTGAACTGGTGGAGGGACTTTCACAAGGCACTTGTGACACTGTATTGGCTTTGTTAAATTTATAACAATCCTTCTTTTTATGGCCAAATTTTTCACAATACCAGCATTCAACTGAATTGCTTCCCTTAAGTTTTGCATTATGGCCAATTTCTCATGTTTTACAAAACAGATGTAACAAAGTTTCCAGTTGTTCAAAATATCATGAAACAGATTCAAATCCCCTTTTCCATCATATATATTAGACACAGAGCTGTATTCACAGGGATCATGACACTCTGCTTCCATCTTCTTCACTAGCAGCTGGTTCCCTTTCCGTCGGGCTAATGCCAGGAAAAATACAGGCAGGTTCTGTGGTGAATTCCACAGCCTCATGAAGGGTCTTTGACCTCCTTGGCCTCACTGGTTAACCAATATTCATGGCCTTGCAGGATTGTTTCTGATAGGAGGAGATATGGATGATACAAGTCAGGGATAGAGCTGGTTGGAACTGAGAGTTCCCATTCCACAGGAAATTCTGAAATTTCCCCCCAAAATTGTTCAGAATTGAAACGAAAAAAACAAAATGTTGTCATTTGCCATGGAAAGAAATTCTGATGTTTTGTTTAGGAACAATCAAACTGACATTTTGTTTTGATCTTATTAACTTGACTTTTATGTTATTTAATATAATATCTGAAATGTTCTGACTGAATACTACATATTTGGGGGAAAGTGAGTAGGAAGCATGTTGATGTTTGTATATACAAAGGCGGGGTACTGAGGGGATGGGGAGAGTACGGGGGGCCCCAGGCTGGGGGCAGGGTGGGGAAGAGTCACATGGAAGGTCACATGGGGAGGTCACATGCCCCCCCCCCTTGTGTCCCTCCCATGAGTGCAGTTCTGGCAAGAAATAATTTCTCCTTGCACCACTGGCAGTACCTGACTCCACACACGGTAAATGGGACTACCTGCAAGAGCGGTGGAAGCTTCCTAAAAGTGGGGGCATCACTGGTACCTGAACCATGGACCTGCCCCTTGTGCTGTTCCTTCCCCTTGAGCCCCCGCCCCCACACCACTTCTTCCCTCAAGGCCTTGCCTTTGCCCAGGCCCTTGCACCAGGCAAAGGGCCATTTCCCCAGGCTCTGCCTTCACATGGCCTTTTCTCCCCAAACCCCGCCCTTGCACTGCACCTTCCCTTGAGGCCCCACCCCCGTCCCACCTCTTCCCACCATCTTTGTACTTTCTATGTTGAAAGAGAAGACCAGATCATTTGAGATAAGTGCAGGAGCTCTATCTTCTCTTCACCTGGGCCATATTTTTCAAACTTGAGTGCTTAACTCCATGCCTAACAGAATGTTGGGAATCTTTAGGAAAGGAATAGATAAGAAGACAGAAAATACCATAATGGCACTATATAAATCCATGGTACACCCACATCTTGAATACTGCATGCAGTTGTGGTCACCCCATCTGAAAAAAGATATATTAGAATTGGAAAAAGTACAGAGAAGGGCAACAAAAATAATGAAAGGTATGGAACAGCTTCCATATGAGGAGAAATTAAAAAGACTGGGACTGTTCAGCTTGGAAAAAAGGCGACTATGGAGGGATATGATAGAGGTCTATAAAATTGTAAATGGCTTGGAGAAAGTGAATAAAGAAGTGTTATTTACTCCTTCTCATAACACAAGAACAGGGGTAACCAAATGGAATTAATAGACAGCAGGTTTAAAACAAACAAAAGGAAATACTTCTTCATACAATGCACAGTCAGCCTGTGGAACTTCTTGCCAGTTGGTGTCATGAAGGCCAAAACTGTAACAGGATTAAAAAAAGAACTATGTAAGTTCATGGAGGATAGGTCCATCAATGGCTATCACTATTAGCCAGGACGGTTAGGGATAGAACATCATCTCTGAGTGTCCTAGCCTTTGTCTGCCAGAAGCTGGGAATGGGCGACAGGAGATGGATCACTCAATGATTGCCTGTTCTGTTCATTCCCTCTGGGGCACCTGGCATTGGCCACTGTCGGAAGACAGGACACTGGGCTAGATGGATATATTGGGCTGACCCAGTAGGGCCATTCCTATGTTCTAAGTACTTGCAGTTTCCATTGATCTCAGCTCATAAGGTGGGAACTGCAGTTGCTCAGCACCTCTGGAAATCAGGCCACTTAGTTAGGTGTTGACCTTTGGACACCTGCGTTTGAACATTTTCAGTGGATCTTAGACAAATGTTAAGACTTTTATTTATTATTTGTTTTATTGTGTCACCTAGAGACCCTAGCTGAGATCAGGGCCTCTTTGCGGAAGGCAGCGTACAAACCCCCCTGCCACCAGGAACAGACAAAAGGTGGAAGGGGGAAGAGGGGCATGGGGAGCAGATCAGTGGCAGAGCTGGGGGAATAGACCCTAGATCTCATGAATCCCATCCAGTGACTTATCCATGCTGCCTCTAAGATGTTTGGAAAATGATATTGAGATGCTTGGTTTGTGAATAAGGTGCTTTTTAAAAGCCAGAAAATGTGTCTGGAACAGACAACTAAGTGGGTGTAATAAGAATCTGGCCCTTAAATGGCTACTATGACTAAGTTAGTAAATAGTGTAAACCCTGTTGTTTCAGTATAAATCAGTCGCTAGCATTAGCTTTGGTATTTTTTGTAATTGTTATGATTTAATTGCTTCACTCGCTCTTGCTGACCATGACAGGTACATCAGGAGGATACATGTCTCCTGACGTTCCAAAAATGTCATGACATTTTCACGGGACATCAGTAAGAATGTCAGTGGAATCTGGCCACTGCATAGATAAATGTTGACGAGGAAAGACCAGCTGGAAAGTAATTAGTTACTGATTTATTAAATGATTGAATTTTTCATTTCTTATTTCATATGCGTCTCCTTCATCCACCTCACTCATGGTCTTCGTTGGAGCATAACTGTGAAAACAAGATTGATGCTAAATTAAGGGCCACACAATCAGGCCAGCATTTTCAGGAGTGTTCACTTTGGATGCCTCAGCTTTTGGGTGCCCAACACAAGACATATGGCACTTGATTTTAAGAGGCACAAAGAATCCACAGTCCTATTGTGTTGTAGTACTTATAGTGGTAGCATGCTTCAGTCTAGGACAAAAGTATACTTGGTAGCATTGCATTGTCCCCCTCAAAATGAAAAGTGTCTCTCACAAGGCTTTCTCTATTAGCCAAATTCTTAAATAAAGCAGATGTTCACCTTTTCCAGTTATCATGGTGTGGGAAGAGACATATACATTCTAAAATGTTCTGAAGACCCTACTAAAGAGGGGAAAGTGCCTGTCAATGTAATGCAGGCCAGGGCAGGCCTGTTTTTCATCTCATACCAGTTTCACACACCAGATATAACTTCACTGGCATATCAGTGCAGTTCAACGTCTTTTAAAGTGAAGTGAGAATCTGGTTCACTGACTCTAAAATACGAGTCAACTTGGAGCAGTCACCATTTAAGTTCATTTCATGCTGCCAAGGCTTCTTAAGGGCAGAGAGCAAAGAGATATTTACATCAAACACTGCTGGTGTTGTTGTCAATGTATATGACAAGGTTGTAATTACGTTTCTGGAACTCCTCTGTAAGATGTAGAAATCACACTTGGCAATAGTTGAACACTGACACCAACCACAGGTGTAACTCCTGCTCCACAAGAACTTGGGGATTTGTCATTTCAGGAGACCCGGGGTCACTGGTTCCACAGCGGGGAAATGTTTAAACATGCCCCTACCCCATCTCCATTGTGCCAGCAAATGGAGGTGAGTAAGAAGCTGCATGGATGAGGATGGAAGGGAGAACAAAAGACCCACAGGAGTGGAGAGAATTGCCAAATCCCTGACCTCATTGCAAGAAATTCCCACTGCTGCCAGGAAGTGGGGAAAATGATTGGCAACACCTTCAGAGCCATCACCAGCTCATTGGTCTGCCTTCAGAACTTCTGTTCTTCTGAAACTGCCAGGGTGGCTCTGGCCATGAGAACAGCACCTGTGGGAACGCAAGCTCTCACCCAGGTCAGTGGCAAGTAGCAACCTCTTGCCAACCTATAGCAGAAGCGTACATAGATGCTGAGCAGGGCAGGTAAGGCATGTGAGCCACCAGAGATTAGACTGGGAGGGTTGATAAGGACATGGGCAGAGCCACCAGAGGTGGAGGTTAGAGGGGAGAGTATGGCATGGGGAAAGGAGGGCACTGCAACATTGTGGAAGGCGGCTCCCTACTTTACTTTTGTGCTTGGGGGCCTATCTGGACAATATTACTCCTCCTATGCCAAAATTCTCTATTGATGATTATTTAAATTCAGAAGTAACTTAAAAGAAACAGTAACATAGATGAACCTGTGTGTGTAAACACAAGAATGTAAAGCAGCGGGATCTCTCTCCCCACCCCCCAAAAGATTTGGTAAGCCATGCCTGCAGGACTCTGCAAGGAAAGGCATATTCCTGGCGCTCTCCACATGGAAAATGTATTCAGAGGAAAAAGCAATGCAAGCTTTTGTAATGGAATTTCCGAGCCGTTAGCAATAATTTGAACACAGATCACTAGAGGACCATTGACCACATTGGATGTGTACAGAAATTAAAATATAAGGCCCAGATCCTGAAAGGTATTTAGTCACCTAACTCCCATTGTAATCAATCTACAGACTTTGAGGATATAGGCAAGATTCTCAAATTGGGAGCTCAGAGTTAGGTTCTTCAATCCATATGGCTCCTAAATAAGTAAACTGCTTTTGAAAAATGCTGAGCATCCAGTGGGACTACTCACAGTGCATCGGGTTGTCAACTTTCTAATTTCAGAAAACCGAACACCCTTGTCCCGCCCACTGTCCTGCCCACTGCCCCGCCCCTTCCCTGAGGCCCCACCCCTGTCCTGCCCCTTCCCGAGGCCCTGCTCCCTGCTCACTCCATCCCCCATCCCTCTGGCACTTGCTTTTCCCCACCCTCTCTCACATGCTCATTTTCACTGCAAGGCCCAAACAGGCATATTTATTGTTTTGACAGATGTATTATGCTAAGTTCAGGTTTTATTTGTTACAGGATGCTAGAGCTGGCAGCAACATAGTCAAAAAGGCTAATGTTTAAAAAAATGAAATTTCACAAAGGTTTTCATGATTCTTACCCTCCCCTCTTCCCATTTTTCGTAACCAGCTCCATGTTTTTTGTTCACTAAAGTTATTGTAATTTTATGTGTGGAATTAGGACCACACATTATCACAGCTGCAATGGGTCCATTAAAGGCCCACTCCCGAAGCCCAAATACAAATCCATAGAGCACAATCACAGAAATGCACACCTGTCCAGATACCTATAAAAATAAATCTGTAGAAACTGATTCCCACACTTACAGGCAGATACACATGTATTCATGTGTACACATCTAGCATGCACTAACACACATACTTCAACATTATTTAATATTACAATTGTTATTTAGTGCCTAGAGACCCAAAATAAGATCAGGGCTCCAGGGTGGTAGGTGCTGGACATACTCATAAAAAGAGAGTCTGCAACAAAGAGTTAATAATGTAGCTAGACAAAGGTGGGGAGAAATGTATGATCCATTGGCTCTTCTGCAATTACTAGTCAACAACATTCACTTTTTAAGAAATAATAAATTTCTTTTAGAGTTCCCGTCTCTTTTAAAAACTTGTTATGAAATGAATACACACATATTTTATTTCATCAAATTTTTTGTGCACAAGCCAACAAAAGGAATAAACGTCAAAGAGTTAGGCTGCAAATTTTATTCACACATGCAGCAATACACACACCTCCCTACACAAAGACACACCGTTTCTTACACACATACAGTGAACTCATGCACACACTTTCCTACACAGAGACACTTTTTCATATACTTTTCCAGGGGCTGCCTAAATCACCCAGCCAGAAAGGGAGGAGGGTGGGCTGGAGGGGAAAAGATGGGGGGTAGGGGTGGAGGAGACAGGATGGGGAGGAAAAGAGGCCAAGGATGAGAGCAGGGTGTGGGTGAGAGGGGGCAGTGAAGGAGACAGGAGGGAGTGTGGGTGGAATGTGGGGTGGATGGGGATGCAGGGGGAGGCAGAAGGCTACAGGTGCATGAGAATGTTGGGGGCACAGGGGTGCATAGGGACATAATGGGAGTGCAGCAGTATATGGAGGTGAATGGGGGCTGTGGGGGTTGAGGGACATGGGGGTGGCGGCACTGGGAGGTGGAGAGGATGGGTGGGAGAGAGCTGTAAGGGGTACAGGACTGGGATGGGTAGGAGTGGGGGGCAGGACTGGATGGGACAGGGAGGGATGCAGTGAGGGCGATGAGGATATGGGGTGGTTGGGATGGGGAGGGATGCAGTGACAGGGGATGGGGGTGCAGCCCCATTCCCAGCACTCAGAGATGGGGATACATATACCTCGAACTCCTGGGTGCCAGCGATTGGGTGACAGACAGACCGTGGTTCGCCACAGGGCAAGCACTGCATCTTGAGCCCAGCCACACGAGGAGTGCGAGGAGAAGAGGGCCAGGCAGCAGCAGGAGAGGTACATGCCACGTGACCCCTCAACAGCCACCTGTTGAGTGCTCGTGAGACGCGCTCGCGCTAGTTTCTTCCCTGCCCTGACCCAGCCAATGGGAGCTGCACCTGCAAGCGGGGGGCAGCATGTGAACCCCCCTGGCTGCCCATAAGGCTAGGAGCCAAACATGCCGGCTGCTTCCTGACCTGGGAGCCACTTGGCTGGGAGGCTAGCAGGGAGTCTGCCAGCCCCACTGCGCGGCGCAATGGTGCTGCCAACTGGACAGTCAACGGCCCAGTCAGCAGTGCTGACCAGAGCCGCCAGGATCCCTTTTTGTCCAGGTGTTCCGGTCCAAAACTGGACTCCTGGTCTACCAGTAGAGTTAACCCCATGTATGTCTATGTAGGATTGGGGCCTAACACTGAAAGCCTACACTCTGCTAATAAATATACATAGGCATTGACTTGTGGTCTATTCCCTTATGATGGGTATGTATTGTAGGTTCATCTAACATTTTCCCCTGTATGCATGATATACATCTTCCATCACTTTTCAGCTGAGGGAGTTGCAGACAAGCTGCATCTCCAAATTGCTAGTCTTGCATTCTCTATTTAACAAGGCTACAGTGAATGGCAGGATCACTCATTATCCTTAGCAAGCAGAGCCAGCTACAAAACCTGGGCGACGGGTCAGCTGCATTAGTCACTGGAGATGGCGTTCCTGCCCTCCCTTCACGTGAATTTTGGACTCAGAATTCTCACCAGCTGGTTCAAAAAAAAAAGGCAGTAAAAGTCCACTTGGGGAACGGAGGTGGCAAGGAGAGGAATGTTAGGGAAGTGATCGTGTGGGTTGTAGGGTATGCTCTGTTCAGAGAGGGCAAGAACATGCATGCAATATTCAGAGACTGAAGAGTTTGCGCCAGAGAATTTAATTGTGTAATTCAGCCTAGAAAACTGATAAGCTGCCAAAGTTTAGTGCCTGGCAAGTAGATACAGGTAAGGGTGAGCAATTTAGCAATCCTGAGGTTAGCACTTCCAGATTTTTACAGCAGAAGCAAACCTGACTGTACCTCTAAAGGTAGGGGAAAAGTTGGTAAGAAATTAAGTCTTGAAATATACCTCACCCATTTTCAGACCCCCACGCAAAAATTTTCTTCATCCCGTTCCTCCAGCCACATACACGCCAGTCTTCAGGATAGAGGGAGATGAAGGAGATCCACCAACATGTCATCCCCATATGGCCTCCATCCCCAAACTAGCCTTAATTGCTCCCTCCCATCATTCCCCACTTTGCCTTGTTTCCTTGGGTGAGAGCAAGGCTAGATTCACAAGGAGGACTTAGGTGTTGGCAGGAGGGATCCCTAGTTTGTGAATCCCTCTGGGGCTTAGGCATGAGTTAGCACCAACTGCTGGGCAGTGTCAGCACGTAGGCAGCTCCATGCCCAGCCACTGAAATTTAGACACTACAGGCACTTTAACAGTGGAAACTTAGGATACATCTTTGCAGCAAAAAGACCCAACCCTGCGACAGCGAGTCTCAGGGCCTGGGTCAGTTGACTCATGCTCACACCATGTGAGTAAAACTAGCTGTGTAGATGGTCAGGCTCAGGCTGAAGCCTTGTCTCTGAGACCTTCCCCCCTCGCCAGGTCTCAGAGCCCAAGCTCCAGCCCAAGCCAGGGCATCTACCAGGCTATTTTTAGCCCCATAGCAAGAGCCCAAGTCAATTGAGCTGGGCTCTAAGACTCATGGCTGTGGGCGGCTTTTTGTGGTGTAGACAGAGCCTTAAGCACTGACAGGGTTAGGTGGCGGCTGAGCAGGGAGATTGTGAATGCCAGTGGCTTCTAAATATTGGACGCAGTCATCTAAAGTGGCAGTTAGGCATCTAAATCTCCCTGGTGACTCCCACCCCTAGCAGCCTTCTACTTGCCCTGCCCTCCAACAGCATCGGGGGCAGGCCAGAGGACTCTTACTGCCACTTTGGCCCGTGTGTTCTGCCAGTGGCTGTGGTAACACCTCACTCCAAAACCTTCTCTTTTTCAAATTCAGCCATCACTGTCTTGTTGTAACAGCGCACCCCTGGTTGACCATTGACAGCGAAGATTAAACCTTGGACCTCTAGATCGTAATCCAGGCCTACCTGCATGGCTTGAGCTAAAAGCCCTACCCTAGCCAAGGTTGTAACAGGCTCATCAACCTCTGTGTGGTCTAGTTACCACCACAGGGGGCAGATGCTACACTAAGCTGGGATAGGTTATGTTAAACACGGGGAGGTAGGCGGGGAGAGGAGGGCCTTTACAGCTTGCTGCACAACTGTAGTTTAATTAGCCCGACAGAGCTATTATTTCCTGAGATCTCTCTGAATTTTGATCAGCCGTCTGAAAATGCTAACACCATGCACTGTCTATTATGATGCTACTGAATGACACCAGTGTAATGAGAGCCATTATGAGATCATCACGTTTCTACCCTGTATCATCAGAACCTTCTGTGAACTTCAAAGTACTGGGGAAAGCAACATGTATAGCTTTGTAAATCCTCTTTTAAAGCACATCATCCACAGGAGTTCCTTTGACACTGCTGCGAGGAAGCAGTGCCTGAAGTATTTAAAAGCTCTGAGGACTCTGCAGTTTAATGGTCTCAACACCATCTTCTTAGGAGAAACTGATATTTCAGAATCTCTCATAACAGGGGAAAAGATATTGCAGGAAGACAGTCTGAATTGGCCAACATGGACACTCGTTCATGCTGCAAACAGTCAAGGCTGGGTGCCTTGGAGATACAGAGTGTTGCTAAGAGATGAATTGCCCATGAAGCAGGATGAAGACATCTTTCAGGAATTCTGCGATTCTCTGAACAAGTTCTATGGGAAATGCATCATTGTAGTGAGAGAGAAAAGGCAGCCTAGTGTGCTGCAGACAAAAGAACCCACCGCTCAGGAGAAGATAACTCACCCGCAGGTCCCATCAGTCATTTACATGTCCAGCATTGAGTGCTGCCCTCAAATTGCTAAAGCCAATGGCCACGAGCTTCTCTCCGTGCCTTTGCCCTACAACTATCTCCACCCTATGGATGTTGCATGGTCTTCTTTGAAGTGGTTTATTATTAACAACAGGAAGGAGTTTTGTCTGAGGTCCATTGAGAGAACTTACTCCTACAGGTGTATACTTTTCAGTGACTTGGTTGAGAAAGGACTAGAGAAGATGACCCCAAGCAAATGGAAGATGGCGACTAACAAAGTGCGGAGATGGGAGAACTACTACCTTGATACATTTGCTTGAAGGTTTCCTCCTGCAAACATCAAATGCTCTTTGATTTAAAAATAAATAAACTAAATGACCTATTAGCCAGTGTACTAAGATGAGCCACTTCCCTCCTCAGAGGCCACCCTAAAACAGGAACATCAACAATGATGTTAATAACAAACATCATGTTAATCTGAATTTTAATCTCTTTATGTGGTCCAGGACTAGGGTGGTAAATGGTGTATAAGTGCTGAGATGGATAGACTTAATTCCCTTAATCACAGAGATGGGCCCAAACCAAAACCCAGAATCCAAACAGCTTGGTTTTTGGGACAAGTTTGGATGCTGATCTGGGTCTGAATGTTATGGCTTTCTTCTTTCCTTCACCAAATCAAACCCAAGAGTTTGAGTTGGGTCCTGATCTGTATCTGAATTTTGCAGCTCAGGCCCATCTCTGACCCACTTGGGTGGAAATGCCAATGACTTTTATGCTTAACAGGGAAAACAAGCCAGAGGAATGCAAGTTACAGTTGACTTTAACAGAAAACATAGGTATTGGCATACCACTTCAGACTAGTATCTGATAGTGGTCAGCACCAGATGTTTCAGAGGAAGATACAAGAAACCCCATAGAGGTCAATTATGGAATAACCTGCCAAGAAGGAAAATTTGTTTCTTACCCCTGTCAGTTAGTGATTGGTTTATATCCCTTTGGATAAAATATTGCACTCAACCTAATGTAACAATATGCTTTTCTTATCCATTTAAATGATTTATCCTTTTTTGAATCCTACTAAGTTCTCAGACTCAATATCTTGTTGCATAGGTTGAGTCTGACTTGTTTAAAGGAGTATTTCTTCATATCAAAATTAACTGGTGTTGCCTTTTCCGTTTCACTGAATGTTCCCTTGTTCTTGTAAATAAGTGTGCTTGATTTGCCTTCTCTACACCATTCATTATTTTGTATACTTCTCCCATGTGCCTCTTACACAGAAAATGATAAAACTTCAACACTTAAAAGAAAACATTTGGATCACATGATGCTTGGCCATTTTTATTCTAATGGCTTGACTGATGCACTGAAAATCCAGGCAACTTTTTTCCATGTGTGGAAACCACATAATATATTATAGAAATTAGAGTTGGAAAAGTAAATTACTTAATTAGGAAATCTAGTCCATCCCCTGGGGGATGATGGTGGAATCAGAGCAGTATCATTTCCCTACAGTACATTTTCTAGTACCGTGTGAATATATGCCTAAAAGTGTGTCTTTTCTTAGCTTTGTGTTCAGTCACTATAAACTGCTGCTCTTTTTGGGGGTGGGAGGGTGGAGGGGGAAGTGGCAGTGACAGACTAAATGCTGTAAATGGAAATGGCCCAAGTATGGGCATATGTTACTGAAGGAGTAGAAAAAGTATGAGAGGAAAAGCTTTTATTGTTCAAATACCGTGGGCCTGATTCTGATTTTGCACTGGTGTGAATGAGAAGTAGCTCCTCTCAAGTCAATGGAGTTAAATTGGTGTGAAAACCAATATGAGAAGAGAATCTGGCCCAGTGTGTCTTTTGAGTGATGAAGGACAATAATTGCATAGCCAGCACAGTATTAATTATTTCATTAATGAACTGGATGATATACAGCACATTTTTGGAATGTCGTTCTTGACCTTTAAACAATAATACTACACTATACACAAGAATAAAACTATCTGATCTGGGTTAGACCAGGATAAATCCAAAATAAATCCATTGCATTACTCTGGATTTATTATGGCAGAAGTAAGATCAGAATTTGAACCAAACACTAGAACAAAACAAAGTGTTGGACTGCTTCATCAATACAGCGCCTCCCTACTGAGCTTATGTGCCTCCCCTTTGCATAGTTGTGTTTTTCTTTAGGAACAGATTGAGACACCTTTTACTCACATTGAGCCATCCCCCCTGAAGTCAATGGGACTATCTGCAGAGTTAGGCACTACTCAGTGTGAGTAAAGGCCCTTAGATAAGCAAGAGAGAATCTTCCCCTATCGCATGAGATTCTTCATTATTGTCATCAATCTCAGAAATAAGACCTTCCTCAGGAAGCAATTTGTGTTGTAGTAACACAGTAACTTTTAAAAGCTTAACACAGGCAGGAGCATATCCACTGTGACATTGCACTCCATATGTTTTATGGAAATATGCTAATGAGTGTGAATATAATGTAACTGAATTATGCTTCATGCAAAAGGTCTCTTGTAAGGTATCACCACAAAGCTTATAATCTACTGAGTGTGGTCATCCTATTTGTATGAATGTATCATTCTTGTATCTGAAACTAGGAATATGAAATATAAGTCTGGGGTCCTATTGTAATTATGCAAAGTGTGGGCCATTAATGGTGGTTTAGAATCTTGACAGCTCCCATTGACTAGGACAATTGGTTGTAGATGGTTTATTTACCTGCAAGCCTTCTTGTGGATGTGTGGGCCAGCCTGTGGGTAATGAAGAATAAGGTCTTACAGTGACATTTGATCATTTCACCTGAACTGGAATCCATCTTAAACCTGGTGCTTTTCCATTTAGAAGGAGGGGTGGGGATCTAGAGAGACAAAAGATTTCCACCTTGTGCAACACAACAAAGGGGGCTGCAGTCATGAGAAAACCCTTAGTTACCAACTGAGCTGGAACTAACAAGGACTGTACCAGGGGAAAGGATTGGGACCAGACTAGGAAGGAGTCTAGGCTGTGAAAGAAGCTTATTGGAACATCTCTGAGGATGAGATTTACCTGTGTTCAGTTTCTTAATGTATTAGGCTTAGACTTGTCTTTTTGCTTTATTTTGCCTGGTGACTTACTTTTTTCTGTCTGTTATTACTTGAAACCACTTAAATCCCACTTTTTATACTTAATACAATCACTTTTTTAAATTAATTAAGCCAGAGTAAGTGATTAATACCTGGGGAGCAAACAGCTGTGCATCTCTCTCTATCAGTGCTATAGAGGGCAGACAATTTATGAGTTTACTCTGTCTAAGCTTTATACAGAGTAAAACAGATTTATTTGGGGTTTGGATCCCATTGGGAGCTGGATGTCTGGGTGCTAGAGACAGGAGCACTTGCTGAGCTGTTTTCAATTAAGTCTGCAGCTTTGGGGGCATGGTTCAGACCTTGGGTCTGTGTTGCAGCAGGCTAGCGTGTCTGGCTCAACAAGGCAGGGTTCTGGAGTCCCAGGCCATCAGAGAAAATGGGCTCAGAGGTAGTTTCAGCACATCAGGTGACCGTCCCACGGCGGGTCTCTGTGACTGAACCTGTCACATCCACCTTAAGTTCTTTTGCACAACTGAGGGAAATTGCAACCTATTCTCTACAGGATTTTGCAATCCTTTAAGATGATGAAAAACCACGTGGCTAATATAGCTCTTTGGGACAGCACCTCGCACAGTGGGATCCTGGTCCATGACTAGGTCTCCCTAGGCAGTACAGTAATACAAATAATACATAATAATATAGTTCTGACTGGGCTGGTAATTTATAATGACAAGCATTTTCTATGACTAACCATTTTTAATAATAGGATATTTACAAATAACATTCACCCAATTCCCAGCAGAGGGCATTTAAACTAGCATGGATGAGTGTAATAAATTCTTTATATGGTTTTAAGTTGCTGTGATTTCAGTATAGTCTCACTAGTACCAGCCCTTGTGGTACTGTATAGTCCAATACATTTGAACATTACCTATTATCAAAGCATATATCTTAATTCCTGTCCTCATCTCTCTTTGTGTGATTAAACTGAACAAGTAGGATAAAGTAATTCAAGTAACTTTGAATAAAGGTTAGAGGTCAGATGAGAGGCGGATGCAAATTCTAATACTGATGAAAGAGCCATAGCAAGTGCCCAAGGCAAACAGGAATGCAAATAGCTTGAAATTACATGGACCCATGTATTAATTGAAAGAAACCCAAGGAACCCATTGAAATTACTATCTCACTGGCTAATTGGTTCTGAAGTGGAAACACTTTTTCAATGAGCAGCCTCTCAATGAAAACTTTATTGGCTCCAGTTCATGGATCCGGTATGCAATGACTAGATCAATTCCAAATTTCCTAGTTCTTTGTTTAACAATATACCCCAAGTACTTCACGCATGGAAGTTTAGTAGGTCATTAGGGCAGAATTGGGAAAAAGGGGAGTGGATCACATTTTTACCTCTTAATTTTAAGCCCAATTTATTTTTACACGCTTACTTTTGGGCATTAGAATCTAGCTCCTGGATAGTGTGCCTGTGTTTAATCTCTCATGTTAAAAACAAGCGAGAATGATGTAAACTACTCTATGAACCATGTGCAAACATAAGAAATAGAAATACATTTCCAGTTTTCTCCAGCAATAGGACAGCACTAGATTTTTTGTAGGAGCTCCTCTGGAATTCATCATTTTCCTGTGCTCTACAATGACTCAACATTATGTCAGACCTTATTTTGTGGTGGTTTCTTGGAATCCATTAATGCCACACTCTATAAATTGGCCATAGGTGGCTGCTTGAGCGTGTTGCAAGGTGCTGCTTCCCTAGCTGCTTCTGGAGCCCTTCCTGTCTGTGCTGGCCCTAGGATTACAGAGATGCTTAGCTAATCCTCAGTTTGACACAGAAAATGGGCAATACAATTTTAAATAAGGATCAGCTTCAAAGTGAGTCAGGACATGCAGCTATCAGCACATTTTACTCCACCCTGCTTCACACGCAATGTGAAATGGGTAAGCACCCACCTCCAAAGCCCAAGCTGTACTTCTCAGTTCAGACTGGATCTTGACAATTGCATTTGATTGCTCAATACCACATGGAGCAAGTCCCGGGGTGGAGGGGATGGAATGGAGGGGGGTCACCAGGAATTAGGAAGAGAAAGCCATGAGAGATAGGAATGGAAAAGCAAGAGGGGAACAATTTATATATAAAGGAAGAGCATAGAGCAGAATACAAAAAGGGGTTTTAAAAGACAAACATGGTGAACTTAAAAAAAAAGGTGAAAAAAGGCATCATGAATACCCCTAGAAATAGGGTAACTAGATGTCCCGATTTTATAGGGACAGTACCAATTTTTGGGTCTTTTTCTTATATAGGCTCCTATTACCCCCCACCCCCTGTCCCGATTTTTCAGATTTGCTGTCTGGTCACCCTAAGTAGAAAAAGGGGAGGAGTCTCAAACTTCAAGAAACAGCATTAAAAAACAAGAGACACAGATGTTAAAAAATGAAGCCCATGCTATCATTCTTATGATCAATGAAAAGTAACAATTATAAATAATTCGCAACTACTACAGTCCTATTTATCTGAGAATCTCCAAGCAGTTTATAGACTTGATTTTAGCCTCACCACAGGTATGACATACAGCCTTTGATGTTGCTACTGATTGGTTACAGAGATGTTTGCAGTGGATATTGTCTCAGATTCATACAGGAAAAGATCCATATGGCGGCAGAGACCAGAATATGCCTAATTATTTATGTCTGCAACAAACAAACTTTTCATAAAATGCCCTATAAGGTTTCTAGCTTTATGGAGTATGAATACTCTGACAACTGCAGACTATTCATGTAAAAGAGTTAGATTTTGCTATTGGATATCTACCGTATATACTCGTTCATAAGCCGAATATTTTTGGTAAAAAAGTGACGCATCAAAGAGCGGGGGTCAGTTTATAGACGGGTCTACACCAAAATTTGATGATTTTAAACTCTATGGAATCATTGAATTGAATATCTAATACATTGTCGTTTTGTTTACCTGGAGCATCTGCAGTCATGGAGTCCCTCGGCTCCCTGTGGCCACGGTTTGGCATGCCACTTCCTGCAGCTCCCATTGGCTGGGAACGGCAAAGCACGGACACTGGGAGCTGAGGGGCTCCGTGCCTGTGAATGCTCCAGATAAACAAAACGTCCAGGCCCGCTAGAGGCTTACCCTAACAGGCCACCAGGGCCAGCTCCAAGATTTTTGCCGCCCCAAGCAAAAAAAATTTCCTGAGACCCCCCCCAGCCCCGCCCCAACTCCGCCCCTTCCCCGCCCCATTCCAACCCCTTCCCCAAATCCCCAGCCCCGCCTCCTCCCCCGGGCGCGCCGCATTTTGAGAGGGGGGAGAAGCGGAGCGGTGGCACGCTTGGGGTAGGAGGCGGAGGTGAGCTGGGGGAGGGCGGTTCCTCTGCCCCCCCCCCAGGGTTACTTCCTGCGGCCCTGCCCGCGCCCCCCACCACTGCAGCTCACCTCCACTCCGCCTGCTCCCCTGAGTGCACTGCCGCCGCTCCGCTTCTCCCCCCTCCCTCCCAGGCTTGCCGCAAAACAGCTGATTCACGCAGCAAGCCTGGGAGGGAGAGGGGAGAAGCGGAGCGGCGTGCTCAGGGGAGCAGGCAGAGCGGAGGTGAGCTGTGACAGTGGGAGGTGGTTCCTCTGCCCCTCCCCAGGTTACTTCCTGCTGCCCTCCCCCACCACCACAGCTCACCTCTGCTCAGGGCTGGCTCCCGGCTTTTTGCGCCTCACGCACATGCTTGGAGCACTGGTGCCTAGAGCTGGCCCTGCGGGCCAGGAGTCAAAGTTTGCCAATCCCTGAAATATAGGGTCGGCTTATGAAAGGGTCATACAGTTTTTGCTATTTTTACCTAACTATTTTTGGGGGGTCAGCTTATAAACGAACAGGCTAATGAACGAGTATATATGGTATATTGAGAAAAACATGGCCACATCCCTTGGGTTCTGCTCTCATAAACTAAGTAGGGCTGCTCAGTACTTGGACAGGGGAACCTATAAGAAATACTCACTTGTTGCTGGAAGTAATAATACCTAGTTCTTGTATAGCACTTTTCATCAATAGATTTCAAAGTGATCAGTACCATTTATCCTTGTTTTACAGATGGGGAAACTGAGGCAAAGATCCTCAAAGATATTGAAGCACCTGAATGACTTCAGCAGGACTAGGAACAGCACCCAGGACTCCCAAATCCCAGTCTGGTGCTCTATATTAGCTGTATTATTGAACCAATCCCCTGGTAGACAAGAATCAGCCATGGAAGTGTGAGCCTTCGATTTTTCTGGCGATATGGCATTTTAGCTGCATATTCTCCTTCTAAATAAGTATAAACACCAGAAACCTCTTGGAAGTGCAATGTCCCATCCTTGAGTATCGTGGCCAGAGAAGATGTAACTTGCTACAATATTAAGGGACACTGCTTTTCAGAAGAAACCTAAAGCTGAGGCACTAACCACTCGAGGTTTAAAAAAAAAATCAATGACACCAAAACCAGGCTGTTAACACCATTGTTCAGGCCAAATTCCAGAGTGGGTAATTACATTCTCTTTATTGAACATGTCTGATGCAGTTCCAGCTGGAACCCTTTTTCTACACTTTCACTTTGTATTAAAAAAAAGCAAAGTATTAAATAAAAAAACCCAGTGTAGCATTGCTGGGTCAAGCCATACCTACTCTATTCAAGCAGTCCATAATGCACAATGTTGCTGATTTTTATCATTAGTCTCACAATACTTGGTGTTTTTCTTAAAGCCCCTGCTGCTGGAGTCCTGTGACTATATGAGACTCTCAGCTTTCTTGAAAAAGTAACTTTCTAGCCCTCATGGTTGTGGAGAAGCTCTTTAAAACCATGATCCATTAAGACTTGAAAACCAGTTTGTTTCTGTAGTGCAGACACCAGCATGCTTCTGACATTTCTGGGAACACGAACACACACCCACGCCGTCCTTTTGCTAAGGTACTGCATGTTTGGTTATGGTTGGATTGCTTAATTTCAGAGCGGAGCTAAAGCACAAGGAATGCAAGTGGCCAGCCTTTGAGTTACAGAGCACGCATGCAGGGACTCCTGCTCTGGCAGCAGAATCAGAGGTAGAGAGAGGGAAAAAGCAACTCCCCCTGGCTTCCTCACCCCCTCCAGCCACGGGACAGGATGAGGAGGTAGTGCTGCCTTTGTTTTATTGTCCTCCTTTCCCTATTGGCAGGTTGGGGCCCCACAAATTCTAACACCAGCCTCAGTTGCTTTGTGCACTAAGCAAGTTTCTTCCTTTTTATTTTTTTTTTTAAAGTAGGCCCATGTTTTGCTGACTCTGCATAGGGGGCAGCTGTTTTGAGGGAGGACGTGCCATTGTTATATAATCATGGTTCAGCGTAGAGGCCCACACTCCAACACAGTCAAATGATTGCTATCCTAACGGTGTTTAAAAATCTGCTCTTGGACTGTAACCATGTATGCCACTTCCTAGGATGGGGATCATTTTAGCTACAGGACTCTAAAGATCATGGAGATATGGCCCAAATATGTTGGCATATCAGCTCTGATACATTCAGTCATTACCTGACAAAGCATGACGTCTTCTTGAAGCCAGTGGGCTTTCATGTGCTTTCTCTGAAGGGTTGGGCTTTACAGTTTGATTAAATATCTTCTATGTGTGCTTTTTCCCCAGACAGTGTAGCAGAATGGAACTGAATGCAGTGGAGTCATTAAAGGAGACTACACGCCATGTTCATACATGCACATGATCCAGAGGCAGATATGGAAACTGTTGTAATTCACTATGGTTGCCACATGATGGCCCTAGGCAGTACATAAATATTCCACAGACAGGCCTGTCAGCTGAAAACTGTTGGAGACTCACAATGCAAGACGCAGGAGTCCTGTACCACCACAGACGCTTTCACCTTTCCACACCTTCTCAGTTTCTGTCCCTGGTAGATGTATAAGTTTTATAAAACGTGGATTGTCAGCGATTATCATGGAGATAGCTAGCTCGACTGCTAGGTTTTTATAAAAAGTCATCACCCTTACTAGTAGCCTATGTAATTCTGTGCTACTGAAACCCACCCCAGAGCTGCACCTCAGTTACATGAGCAGTAAACAAATCAATGCCCACAATATCTACACAGTCTCCAAGAGCTAGAATTGCTTGTTTGATTTCATCAGACACAACAATGGGCAGTCGCAGAAAGAGGGCGGCAGTGAGCCACTGTTTGTTCACCTCTTGCACCATACGGAGGCCCAAATTGTGACCTCAGAGCCACAGGCCTGATTTTTCCCTCAAATTTCAGACACAAGGGTAAAACTTTGAGAAGTTATAAGCCATTGACAAATGACCCTTTATAATGGAAATACTGAGGCAGCTGTAACTATTGGCATCTCTAAGTGTTCTCTGTGTAGCAAAATAATGCAAGCGAAACCTCCAGCTCCTCAAAAGGGCAGAAATTGCTGAGTTTTAAGAGTTACGGTTTGATTTGTGCTATTACTTTTACAGTACAGCACTGTGTGCACTAGGCGCTGCATGTAGGGTAGATCTAGGAGGACACACAGATGTTGTCCCTAACAGCTTACACCCTGGATTGGTTCTTCTGGGTCCAGGGGAGGGAGTAGGCCTGTCCTATACTCTCCTCTGCAGCTGGTGCTGGTTGCCTTGAGAAAGGAGCAAGGAGAGTCTGGGACTTTCTATTATCTGCCTCCTGCAAGCACCACCAGCTTGTAGCACCTGTGATGGATTTCCTCGTTAGAAGTGATTGTCTTTCTGCACTCCACAGCTGATTTTAAAAACAGCCTCTTTTACGGCACCTGCCTTAAGTGCAGCATTTCTGGTAAGCAGAGATCCAGGCCGCTCCTACTGAGGAACCTTTATTGAATAAAGAGAGGATGGATATTCTTATTACACGTTTAAAAAGTCAATATGCAGTTTAAGTGAATGCTGCTCGGGGACGGTTTATTTCTTTGACACATCGTTCAATCTAAGGGAAGTCTTCACCCTCCCGGGAAAGGTATCTACATGAGCAGGAAATGTCAGGAAATCTGCAGAGAAAAAACAATGATTAAATTAGTGAGAACAGAAAGCATGCTACGCTTACAACATATGGTCTAACTCAGGGTTTCTCAGCCCATGGGTTGGGCTCCCAAATTGGGTCGCCAGAATGTTTCGAAGGGGCACATGGCAGCTGCTGTGTCTCCTATCCCACAGGGCTGGCTGGGCTCGCCTCCCTGCTTCAGGCATTGCAACCTCTGGGGTCCCAGCGCCACTCAGGTTTGGCCCAGCTGTCATGACTATGGGAGTCCGGTTAGGCCAAATTTGAGTGAGAGGTACTGCAACCCCAAGAGCCAGCTCACAACTCCACTCACACAAAGTTGGTTCAGTCAGGGGCCAGGGCCAAGCCTGAGTGGTACTGCAATCCTGGAGTTTGCAATGCCCAGAGCCAAGCCCAGTCAGCCCCACGGCACAGGAGCTTTAGAATGAATGCTGGGCAGGATCCACCTGAAACCACCTCAGGGCAGGATCATAACCAGGACAGGGCGAGAGGGGCAGCTGCCCAGAGCGCAAAGCCTCAGGGGTGGCTCAGGCCAGTGATGCCAGGGAGGGCTTGATGGGGTCAATCCCATGCAGCGGGGCTCAGGGAGGGCACACCACTTCCACCCCCAATGAACCTCAATAGACCACCCAGGCTGTCTGGGTTGGGGAGGGGAGGTGCAACCAAAAAATCTGGGGAGGCACGTGACCTCCCCACACATCACCTCTGGTGGGGGTGTAAATATGCTTGCTCGCCCTGGGCACTAAAATGCCTAGTTACAGCTCTGCCCCAGAACCTCCACCCTCAAAGTATTTACTGGGTTGTGACAGGCCATAAACATTTACAAATGGGCACTGAGCCCAAAAAGATTGAGAACTACTGGTCTAAATCAGCCTTCCCATGTGGAAAGCCATGGCCGAACACAAAGTTCTGCAGCCTTAACACTATGTGGATTTCACAAAGCGGTGGGGAGAAAGTGAATAGGGAAGTGTTATTTACCCCTTCCCATAACACAAGCACCAGGCATCACCCAATGAAATTAATAGACAGCAAGTTTAAAACTAACATTTGGAAGTACTTCTTCACACAGCACATAGTCAACCTGAGGAACTCATGGCCAGGGGAGGTAGTGACGGCTAAAAGGATAACTACGTTCAAAAAAAGAATTAAGTTCAGTTCATGGAGGATAGGTCCATCAATGGCCATTAGCCAAGATGGTCAGGGATGGAAGCCCATGCTCTGGGTGTCCCTAAGCCCCTGACTGCCAGAAGCTGGACTAGAAGGACCATTGGTCTGACCTAGTATGGCCATTCTTATGTTCCTGTGTTAGAACATACTTTGGGTTGGAGGGTTCTTCCCACTGCCACCATTCCCCATGTAAATGAAGAAAATATTGATCCTCCAATCCATGAGTGTCCCAATAGCTGTGAGGAGATCCTGAGGATTTGGGGACACCTTCGGATAGCCAAGGTGTTCTTGTGGAGGCCTATCTCCTCACTACGCCCTGGGCCTCCCCATGCTTCATGGCAGCATGGCTCTCTCAGAGGAGAACATCAGGGAAGGGCTCCATATGAAACCGGATGCCAGGCATGAGCAGGGATGTAACTACTTTGGTTTAACCTCTCTTTCTCTCCAGCAGAATTTTTATTACTTGTTAAACACGCAAAACATTCTCATTGCTGTACAGTGCCAAATGGAGGACCTGCTCCAATGTTCACAGTCTAAGATGACAGGCAATATAAATCAGACCCAAAACGCGTCAGGACCAAATTATGCCTTTTGGGGGGAAAATATCCAACATTGGCAGGTATAACCTTTGTGCCAAGAATGCTTCTGGCCCAAATTCATGGCGGACCAGTGATGGGACACAGGCAGGGTAGGTTTTGCTGATGTCATAAAAGTAGCGGAGTGCTACTGACCACAGTCTGAACACTAGCTAATGGAGAGTCAGGGTATAGCCCTTAGGCAGGAAACCATTTTCCCTTGCAAATACAGGGCACAGTGACAGCCAGACTTTCCCACACTTCCCTAGTGTGGTGTCCCAGTGGCTTGAATGGAGGGAGAGGGCTCCTTAACACTTCTTCTCCGACACATACACCAGCCCTGGATATTTATTTTTGAAATCTTATCCCGAGCCTACTAGAATTTTAATAAAACAGTCACTGAGACATGATAACAACAAGGAGCCTGGTGGCACCTTAAAGACTAACAGATTTATTTGCATAGCTATGCCTCTGAAGAAGTGAGGTTTTTACCCACGAAAGCTTATGCCCAAATAAATCTGTTAGTCTTTAAGGTGCCACCAGACTCCTTGTTGTTTTTGTAGATACAGACTAACACGGCTACCCCCGATACTTGAGACATGATAAAGAAACAAAATAGTTCTTCCCTATCTTTCTAGTTCATAAATTAATCCTTCCCAGACGTCAAATCAAAGGACTAGACATAGAAGAAATTCAAAACATTTTCCTCTGTATCTTCCTGTCTCAGCTAACAGTGACCCTCCCTGTGGTGCATGGTGTGATGCTGCCATGCTGTGGACTGGATATTTGGATCACAGGGAGTCTCCCTGCCTGCTACAGTGACAGCTGCCATTTTAGTGTTTTGATTCACATGCAGAATCATACTGAATGAATGTGTCTCATGGAAACTTTTCTATCTGCCCTTTGCTGTTTTCCTTAGGCCTTGTCTACAGCTTGCACCAGTTGAGTTGAACAGGTTTAATTAAATCATTGCAAATCCCTGTAGGGAAACTCTTATTTCAGTTTAAGAATCGTTTATTTCCATTTGCCTTAATCCTGTTTCTAATCAGCTTGGGCCAAACTGCAATAAATCTGGTTTAAACTGAAATAGGAGTGTCTATGTAGGGTTACCATTCGTCCGGATTTAGCCGGACATGTCCTCCTTTTGTGTGCTAAAAATAGCGTCCGGGGGGAATTTGTAAAGCACTCACAATGTCCGGGATTAGCAGAGCGAGCGGCTGGGAGGGCTGCAGGGAAGTCCCGGGCTGGACTCAGGAGCAGCTGTAGAGGAGCCGGATCTGCCCTGCATTCTGAGCCGGCAGCTCCCTTGCAGCCCAGTCCAGCAGCACTGTGCAGGGCCAGACCGGGTTTTGTTGTGCTGGGGAGCTCAGCCACGTGTCCGGCTCGGCTGCACAGAGCCCAACACTCTGTTCTGAGCAGCAGGGTAAGGGGGACCGGGGGCAGGAAGGTTCTGGAGGGGGCAGTCAAGAAACGGGGGGGGCTTTTTGGGGGGAGTGGAGAAAGTTTTGGGCAGTCAGGGTACAGGTAGGGGGTAGGGTCCTGGGGGGCAGTTGGGGGGGGGTCTTAGGAGGGGGCAGTTAGGGGACAAGGAACAGGGAGTCTTAGGTAGGGGGTGGGGTTCTGGAGGGCAGTTAGGAGCAGGGGTCCCAGGAGGGGGCAGTCAGGGGACAAGGAGCAGGGGGGGGTGTTTGGGAGTTCTGGGGGGGGCTGTCAGGTGGCAGGGGTGGGGAGATGGATCGGAGCAGTCAGGGGACAGGGAGCAGAGGGGTTTAGATGGGTTGGGAGTTCTGGGGGGGGGCTGTCAGGGGGTGGGGAGTGGTTGGATGGGGCGTGGGAGTCCCAGGGGTCTGTCTGGGGGTGGGGGTGTGGATAAGGGTTGGGGCAGTCAGGGGACAAGAGGCAGGGAGGCTTAGATAGGGAGTGGAGTCCTGGGGGGCAGTTAGGGGCAGGGGTCCCAGGAGGGGGCAGTCAGGGGACAAGGAGCAGGGGGGGAGTGTTTGGGAGTTCTGGGGGGGCCTGTCAGGTGGCAGGGGTGGGGAGATGGATCGGAGCAGTCAGGGGACAGGGAGCAGAGGGGTTTAGATGGGTTGGGAGTTCTGGGGAGGGAGTGGGGAGTGGTTGGATGGGGCGTGGGAGTCCCAGGGGTCTGTCTGGGGGTGGGGGTGTGGATAAGGGTTGGGGCAGTCAGGGGACAAGAGGCAGGGAGGCTTAGATAGGGAGTGGAGTCCTGGGGGGCAGTTAGGGGCAGGGGTCCCAGGAGGGGGCAGTCAGGGGACAAGGAACGGGGGGAGGGTTGGGGGTTCTGGGGGGGCGGGAAGTGGGAGGGGCAGGGGCGGGGCTAGGGCGGGGCTCCTCCCGTCCTCTTTTTTTCTTGCTGAAATATGGTAACCCTAGTCTATGGAGCCTTGTGCACCAGTTAACTAAATCAGTTTAAAATCACAGCTGAAGCTGCACCTAAATTGGTGAAGCAACTTGGCATATAGACACCCACTGAATTCTCACAACCAGGGCCGGCTCCAGCATTTCTGCCGCCCCAAGCAATAAATAAATAAATAAAAAATTAAAAAGCCGCGATCGGCGGTGGCAGTTCAGCGGCAGGTCCTTCGCTCCTAGAGGGAGTGAGGGACCTGCCGCCCCCGAATTGCCGCAGGTGCCGCCCCTCTCCCTTGGCTGCCCCAAGCACCTGCTTGTTAAGCTGGTGCCTGGAGCTGACCCTGCTAACAACTTATTCTTAGGGCTATAGTCTGCCTCCAGCTATTATGCATAACCCATTCACTCAAGAAGGAGTTCCGGAAGAAGAAGAATGGTGACAGGACTTGGGCCCAAATTGCTAACACTTTTAAAAATCGAAATTGATTTCTTACGTGGGGTGATGCTTAATTTAAAAATGCAACAGGAGTTCTGCTAATAACAACCCTTTACATTTACAAAGAAGTAAAGCACTATGGAAGTCGTATTAGCCCCATTTTACTGATACAGAAACTAAGGCACAGAGCAAGAAAGTGACTTGTCCAAAGTCACATAGCAAACAAGTGGCAGAGCAGAGAATAGCACCCCTGTCCCTTGATCCCCCTGCAGTCCTATGCGCTAATCACTAGACAACGCTCTTCTGGGTACCACACCCTAGATGGTGTACATTATATTGGCACGACTATAATTCTCCATGCTATGGGCTCAATCAGATGCTGAGCGCGCTCAGCTCTCTCTCAAGCCAGTCAGAGGCAGGGGTTTGCAACACCTTTAAGCACCGAGCACTGCTCACAGCTCCCAAAATGGGGCCCATTTATACCAGTAAAGTGCGTATCTTGTTGTGTAGTGATATATTCACCTTGCATGATATATCCACCTCAGAGAACTCCTTGCGATATGGTTTTGCTCTTCAAGCTAAAGTACTTTCGTCCTGTAACATACTTAAACTATGTGAGAGATTTGGGTTTTCTTTAAAGTCTTAGATTTTTTTAAAGGCCAGAAGGGACCATTAGATCATGTAGCCTGACCTCATGTATAACACAGACTGGAGAATTTTCACCCAGTTACCCCTGTGTTGAGCCCAATTTAAACTTGTCTTCTGCTGCTCAGATCCCATAGGCGCTGAGCATGGTATAAAAGCTTACACAGCAGAAAGAGAATCTCTTAAAGGTCATGCACTGCAGTGTGACTTTTCTGGTGATCATTGTGTCAGTGCTAGAGGACTGAACCGCTTAGCGTACATGCATGTGCTGAAGTACCACTGGAAATATATTTGTTTGACTACAAGATAAGTGGTGATGAGCGAGATCACCCTTGAATCCAACTAGATCAGAACCAAAACATACTAATGAGCTATAACAGTATACTGCCCTCCTGCTGCTAGCACACACCGACTGAGCCAGTAATTCTATACCTTGTAAGACTCTTCAGTCTTCCTTCTTCTCTGCTTCCCTTTTCAGCTTTTCCTCACGTTCTTTTTTCATTTTTTGTTCAATTTTTTTACTCTGGTATACTTTTACTCCAGCAAATGCCAAGCAAAGAATTAATGTTTTAGCTGCCAAAATGTACATCAGCAGTGGAAAATTCTCCAAAACCTGAAATATAAAACAATATATTTCAACAGAGTTTCTACCACACTTGAGCAACTGGGACATTTAAAGCACATCTATGGCATACTATGCAACTTCCCTATGGAAGCTGTATTATTCAAGACTTTGTTCATGCTATGGCAATGCAGTGCATGCAGTCTTCCCATGGGAAATTTCAGGCCACGTGGATCAGAGTTCAGGTGCAGACTCGATTCATCTCAATTTGCTTTGCCCGTATTCACACCTCCTTCTGTGTTTGCTCTTCCGTGAATTAGTTTACCGGCAAGACGGTTTGATTGAAGGGCAAATTTTAAGTGAATGTTGCAAGAGATGTGCAGAAAGCAAACTTTGAGCGGTAATTGTGAGGCTTCACCTGATTCCTACACTCGTCTCAGACATTAGGCATGATCAAAGTTGCTTTCCTGGGCAGTGCTGAAGATTTTTGGCCTTCCTAGAAGTTTATGTACTCAGTTTTGCCATTGACTTCAATGGAGTCAGGATTTCACCCCAGGTTTCTGAAGAATCATCTGCTGGAAAAGAGGGATTATGGTGGATGATAACTCTAGAACTATTAAATATCAAAACTCCTCCTGGCACCTCATTGCTTGAGTTACATAACAGCCCAAATGTGCTCCTCCTACATGGAGCCTGCTAGCCATGCTGATGACCATCTTACCTGAACCTGACATCAGGTAGCTACAGAATAATATCAAAGATGAGCAAATCAGGCAATGGTAATACTGGCTTCAGACCAAGATATTTATGTACTGGTTTGTTGCAATTGCAGGATGGAAACAAAACAGGAATTGCACAAAGTATTCATGTACGAGACCAAAACAGCCGGAGCCGAGCCAAGAATTGTAGCTTAGGAGCTGTAGGCCAATGTCTGACAAATCACAGACACCATCTTCCATTGAAATAAGCAAAAAGAACAGGAGTACTTGTGGCACCTTAGAGACTAACAAATTTATTAGAGCTTAAGCTTTCGTGGGCTACAGCCCACTTATTCGGATGCATATAGAATGGAACATATATTGAGGAGATATATATACACACAAATAAGGACACTGAAATAAGGACACTGTCTTGGATGGTGACCAGACCCTACCAATACTGGGGGGTTGTGAGGGCTGTAATTGGCTCTTTTCCTTGTTCACTGAAAGCCATAATCATGAAGGCATGTAGCAGTGGCTGCCAGGCTCTGTGTAACATTGATCTATAACGGTGATCTGTTGAGACAGTCATCCAGACATGGGGAGATGTGTATTCCTCTCTCAAGGGAGGGCGGGGGGGAGGGAGGAATGACTATGGTTTCTGTGAATACCTGTGCAGACATTGAAGTCCCAAAAGGGAGTGCTCCGTATTGAAAAAAAGTATCTCATCCATTCAGGGCACAGAAATACACCATGCGACTGGGTGCAGAGATCAGATAACCCTGAGTTCATTCCATCTCTGGCCCACACAGAGCTCCAGGGAGGGGCCATAAAAGCAGCTGATCCAGAAACAGGAAGTTGTAGGTTCCCTGGGATAAGGCTGTTTTTGTTGCCCAGGGGTGGATAATTAATGCTGATCTGTGGAATCCCCGTGTTTCATACTGATTTTTTTTTTTTTTTTTTTTGGTTAACTGCTTTTCTGTGAGTAAAATACAGAGTTCTGAATGAAAAAAAAAATCCAACTGGCTCATCCCCCATTTTTATGTTGAGTTGCTTCCCTAGGTAGCAGTGACATCTCTGTCTAGCCAAAAGAGCTCAGACATTTCATAATGAATATTTCACAATGTGCTGCTTGTGAATAAACTTCAGGCCACACATCAGTCACAAAAGCGATCTGGCCAATCATTCTGAGTAATGGCTGAATCTGAGAAAACAGACCTGTCTGCAGACAATTTGCACACAGAAAAACTTGCAGAATAAACTATTTGTTATTTATTCTTAACCAAGCTCTAGGCACCATCACAAGTCAATGAGGTGATCAATATCCATCACAATGTGGTGTGGAGGGTTCGCTGGGGCCCTGCCTACACTAGAATGGTTGTTAGCTATGGGTGCTGAACTTAATTGCAAGTGCAGACAAAAGGAAACTATGTTCCGCACCTTTTAGTGAAACCTCAGTAAATGGATTGTTTTTCTAATGTAAGCCGGGCATAGGTGGGTGGGAGGATGTCTGCTCGATTCAGGATAGAAGATATTTGATAATGTCTCTGATATTGACCAATATTAAATTCTTCAGAGGAAACCAAACCAAGGCCAGGATCCTGCAAAGATTACACACAGGCTCAGCTTTAAGCACACACATAAATATGGGCGTATGGGGCAAGCAAACAGAACTGAGTAGAAAAATTTAAGTCCCAGCTGACCTATTGCCTAGCCAATGCTAATCAGGAGTGACTGGCAGGCATCAATGCAGGGGTAGGTTTTAAGGAGGGATTTAAAAGAGGATAAGTTACAGCTTTACAAATAAAAAGAAGAACAGGAGTACTTGTGGCACCTTAGAGACTAACAAATTTATTAGAGCATAAGCTTTCGTGGACTACAGCCCACTTCTTCGGATGCATATATGCTCTAATAAATTTGTTAGTCTCTAAGGTGCCACAAGTACTCCTGTTCTTCTTTTTGCGGATACAGACTAACACGGCTGTTACTCTGAAGCTTTACAAATGTAGATGAGGAGTCTCCAAGCCAAATAAAACTATAAGATTTAGCTGCTTTCCTCCCCTCCCCCCATGTTACTCAAGTGAAGATAAGAATAGAGGGTAAATGACAACTCTCTGGCAGCTCATTGTTCCTGAAAGAACAGAGCACTGTACTCCTGCTAAGGGGGGTTAGGGTCCCTTATGCATATCTCTAGGTGTACTAGCAGAGCCAATATTCTCATATGCCCCAAATGCCAGTTGGCTGTAACCTCAGGTGATTTCTTACCAATGAGCTGCTCGTGGCTTTAATTAAAACCTGCCACAACTCAAGAAAGTCACTGCATCTGGTGTGCTGCTTGCTAAGTGGTATATCTATACCAGGGATACCGTGCAGCAACATGGGGATGAGTGGTATAGACAACACAGCAACTGCGCTACAGCACAGCCATGAAAGGGGCACTAGACAGAAAGTAAGATAAGCAGAGCCAAATGCCATGTGGAGTGTGTGTATGGAGAAGCAAGACAGAGTCTGCCTATAGTACTCTGAGGCCCACAGCAAAGTCCTTATTCATATGCACACAGCAAAGTCAACTTGTAAGGCACTGAATATATATATAGTAGGAAATATAATATTAAGTCTCCAGAGTCCATGGGGAGAGAGCTGTGGTTAAATCCCCTTAAACGTGAACATGGCGTTTATTCCAACCAAAGACACACACTCCAACACAACATTCCCAACTCTAGCTTAACACACTCCTCTTTAACACCCCCACTCCCCCACCCCCACCCCAGGCTTTAACAACAAAAGTCTCCTCACCCTCCAATTAAATTCCACCATCTTGGATCTCTGATGATGTCACGGGTCACACCACAGTCTAAGCCCAGCAACGTTTGTCAGATTTATAAGAAACTGGTGGAGGCGGATTCATCTGAGGAAATAAAAAGAAAGAAAGAAATGAGCCAATTTGTCTGCATTTGACATGTCCTAGCTGCGGGGCTCTGACAAGCACACCAAACCTATTGTTATGATACTCTCGGAACATTCAGTAACCACCTCGTAGGGAGCGGATTATTTTGTAGCTGGTTGAGTGACAGGTACAACGGCCATTGGGAGTCTTACACAGAGCTGAAGGTTGACAGTCCTGGAACAGGTGTCATTTGTTTGTATGGAGGGGGCCCACCCCTTCCAGACGCAGCTGTTCAACTATAAATGCAATGCTGGCTGCTTTAATAAGCATGACATGTGTGCAAATGAAGTATCCCCATGAGAAGTTTTAGGAAAACAAGCCCACCAAAACCAAGGCTGCGGTTTTAATCCCACCAGCCCTGCTCAGAGCTCGAATCCCCACTGCTACGATTGCTCGTCTTTAGTATCATCTGGGGGAAGTGAAAATATGCTTCTGGATTTTGAAAAAAACACTATACGTGAGTCCTCCTCTGACAAACACAACAGAACAGCTGAAAGTGATCCCCTAGGGTGCTTGCTGTTGCTGCTAGTGCTGAGATCTCCAGCTGAGGAATGCTTGCGGAACCTCAAGTGGCCATAAGGCAGCTGCACACGGATGAGATTCTGCATTTTGGTTTTCACCTCTGCTTATCCAGTGGTTTCAGAACATCAGACACACGGGTTCCACTTTAAATAGATTTCCCTGCACATGCTCTGCCTGTCCCTGAGCTGTTTCCCTATGTGTGTCCGATGTATGTACAGACGCTCCCCGGGTTGCGCAAAACCCAACTTACGGAAATCTGGACTTATGGAAAAAGTTCTGTAAGCACCTTTTATTTTTTTTATTTTTTTGTGTGTAATTGTCGGAGATACGTTACCAACTTACGCAAAACTCAACTTACACAAGGCATTCCGGAACAGAACGCTTGCGTAAGTCGGGGAGCTTCTGTATAACAACAGATTCATTGTGTGATCTGCAGAATGGGGACCACTTCTTAGCCACTTGCAGAGCTATACAAACAATAAGAATAAGCCCACCATGGCTGCCTTTCTGATCCTCCTCTGACTAAGATAGAGAAGTCATGTCTTAAGGCTCTTGCCGTGCTTAACTACCTCACCATGGGCAGGGAACTGCGTGCCCATGAGACAGACTCCTACCTCCTGCCATCTCAGTATCAGTATCAGCTTTACTCACTGTTGTGAACTGGTTTGAAGCCACCTTTATATATCTGTGTTGCATACCCACTCTCTGATGTCCCCAACCTCCAGTGGCCCCACTTAATCCTGCTTCCCCATCTTGACCCAGGCCTGGTCAATCTTGGCAGAAGAAAGAAGCCTGGATATGTATGTATGAAAGGCAGGACTGACTGCTTTATACTTTAAAAGAAACGTATTAGCATTGACATCACTGGTTTAAAAACAAAAAAGCTCACATATTGTACTCTCAAGGTTATGCTATCTTAAAGGGAGGCAGGCAAATAAACAATCGAAGTTTCATGTTTGCTTTTTCAAAGGCAGATAAGGCAAAGATAGGAGTTTAAAAACATCTACACTCAGCTGTTATTTGTCCCCTGAAAATATAAATACAAGGATCATGGAAAGGGGACCCAGCTCAGTTTAAAGGAGGTCACCTTCACTCGCAGTCAGGACTTCCGAGGAGATCTTATGGTTACGTCACATGAGCGCCTGAGCACCTGATCTCTGCTCGAGCATTGCTACAGACTTCCAGGGCTCAATTCACCATTGACTTGCACGTCACATAGTCATTTACACCTGTGCAAATGCACGTAAAATGACCACCACCATAGTAGCACCTCACAATCATTACCATGTTTATCCTCACAACACCTCTGTAAGGCAGAGCAGTGCCATTATCCCCATTTTATGGATGGGGAAACTGAGGCACAATGACTCAAAGTGGAGAGCAGGGAAGTGAACCCAGGGCTCTCAAGGCCTAGGCTGCTGTTTTAACCACTGGACCATCCTTTCTCTCTATCTCTCCTCCCAAACCATAATCCTCTACTCACTCAGTCTCGCATCAACTGTGCATAGCTGTAAATGACTAGATGAGGTGCAAGGTAGTGGGGAATGAGGCCTCTTATGTGATGTTGGCTGGGAAACTCCCGTGGCCTACTGATAGCTTTGTGTAGAGATATTAAATAAGGTACTAATAGTGATTCCCCCAAGTGACAGTAACACCCCAATAATTTGTCCCTCACACTTTAAAATTCAACAGTTTCACCAAGTACAAAAATGTTTTGGGTCTTCTGTTAAAACTTGTAAGCTACCGCACCACAGAAACACCAACCCAGGAACCAATCCCTGTAGCAAACCTCGTTGCCTACTCTGTCCCCATATCTACTCTGGCGACACCATCAGAGTCAGAGGACCCAACCACATCAGCCACACCATCAAGGGCTCATTCATCTGCACATCCACTAATGTTATATATGCCATCATGTGCCAGCAATGCCCCTCTGCCATGTACATTGGCCAAACCCGACAGTCCCTCCGCAAAAGAATAAATGGACACAAATCGGACCTCAGGAATGGTAACATACAAAAGCCAGTAAGTGAACACTTCAATCTCCCTGGTCATTCTATTACAGATTTAAAAGTCATTATCATTGAACAAAAAAACTTCAGAAACAGACTTCAAAGAGAAACAGCAGAACTAAAATTAATTTGCAAATTTAACACCATTAATTTGGGCTTGAATAGGGACTGGGAGTGGCTGGCTCATTACAGAAGCAGCTTTTCCTCTCCTGGAATTGACACCTCCTCATCTATTATTGGGAGTGGACTACATCCACACTGGTTCTCCACTTGCGAAGTAACTCCCTGCTCTCCACGTGTCAGTATATTATGCCTGCATCTGTAACTTTCACTCTATGCATCTGAAGAAGTGAGGTTTTTACCCACGAAAGCTTATGCCCAAATAAATCTGTTAGTCTTTAAGGTGCCACCAGACTCCTTGTTGTTTTTGTAAGCTACTGTCTGTAGAAACCATTGATTGTATCTATCCTGTGAAAGATACTTTATTACTATGTAAAACTTACAAACAAGTTAATTGACTTTGTTCTTAAAGTAATTGATACAATGTAAACAAACACTATAAGCCATTAAGTGACTTTCACTTCATTGTAACAGCAACAGCTCCTAGACCCCCACCCTCTGTGATTAAAGGGCCGGGAGTCTCAAATGAATTAGACACACCCCGAAAGTGGTGGAGACAGTAAATTAAAATATGGTTAAGGTATGGAATGCATGTTGATAAATGCTTGATATACATGAATGGTTAGGGAGGTGCCAGCCTAGAAAGGGAGTATCCATCGGCCGAAGAATGTGTAAAGTGGACCACCAGAACCCCTGGAGGGTAAACTGGGATCCACCCCATCACCTGGAAGGATGAGAAACACAAACTTTGAACAGTTTGGAGTCACCAGGAATGTGCCCAGAAATGTGCCATCTGCTGATTGAGTCAGCAAAGGCAGAATAAAACAGCTCCCATAGACTAACATAGGAATTAATTCCTTTAAGAATGGACTCTCAAGACTGAGGATTTTGAGTCTCTGGTTCTGCTGCCAACCTCCAGGAGCATCAGGTGCACCTGACACAGACTCGGCTCCATCCTCATGACCAAGATACCTGGCCAGTAACTTGGCATGAGCAACTTCTAGGCTGGTAACTATAACACCTCTACAGAACTTAAATGAATGATTGTGTAAATAAATATATATATATATGTATGTGTGTGTGTGTGTGTGTGTGTGTGTGTGCGTGTGTGTGTATAAGGAATAAGTAGTGATAGGAATAAGTAGTCAAAACAACATTGTTTACTTTTATCTTTTGCTTTATCAGTATATTTACAATAAATGTGGCATCTTTGCCTTATCCCTCTTAATAAGATCCTGCTAGTTTTTATTCTATTGGTATAATATTTGTTTACTCAGCAGTGTAATGGGGCTCATAATACTGTTTTATCTGGCAATGGTGTTGTGAGGCTTAATTAATGTGTATAAAGCACTATGAGACGAAAGGCACCATACAAGGGCAAAATAGAATTTATTTGATTGCACCTACAGTAAGGTGATGGCAGACTATAACCTGTGCTAAAAGAATGTGTATCTTCCTTCCATTTGGACAGAAACCATGTTTTCTTCTTCAGGCCATCTCTCCCCATCTTGCTGATCTCGCTAGCTTCCCCTCGTTCACATATTTAAAGAGACCATCGATACATTTTACAGCATGCTATTGGGCAGAGAAACAATCACAGGGCTTGACTTGTTGATGCTACACTGTGTGTCAGGCTGGGCTCTCTGAGAGTGGGACCAAGATACCCCAACATGGCTCTCCAAACCCAGACAAACGGTGTGTGACACGGTGGGAGAGGATCTGAACCTGGACTGCCACAATTCCTCAAAACCCCAACAGCGCATGTGATCATGGGCCCAGGTTTGTATAATTTGTGGTGGTGCCCAGAACGGGTCCAAGCAGAGCAGTGGAGTTACTCTGGGTTCAAACCAGTGTAGTTGAGAGCAGTCAGTTAAATGAATAACAGAAATAGACAGTACCGCTGAGATCTTCATACCTGGAGTTGTAGAGAGCAGATGTATTAACAGCCTCTCCGACAGAGCCTCACATACTCCATACTCTGGAAATTAAACATGGAGCAAAGGGAAATTTAAAGGGACAGATTTAAAATCATATTACAAATGCCTCCAACATCTCAGATTGTTAACCCTGGGGTCCCAGCACATCATTTTAGTCACATGCCAGACTGCTTGTAGATCAGAGGGGTTTCTGCAATGCGCCACCACCGCTGCACTCACTACCAGCCCAACCACCAGACTGCTGTGGCTACTTCCACCTGCGTGCCTCCCTCTTACCACCACCAATGTCCATTGCTTCCCACTCGCCTTGCACTCCTCAGCACCCTGCCTGGCTTTCCTGCTGCCAGTTACCAGCTTCCCACCACTCCCCAGTGCTTGTCCCCTACCCGTCCACTGCTTGATTGTGCTGCCTTCCCCTGCCATTGTTACTTGGGCCCTGCTACGTCTGCTCCCCCTCAACTCTTCACCCCCAAACAAGTCACTTCCCAATGGAAGTCCTCTCCCAGCTGTCACCGACACTGTACCTGAATTGCACACACAGCTCAGGAAACTGAAGTAATTTTTTCAACACAGTAATTTTCATTCTCTTTCTGCTATTCATTTACTTCACTCAGCTGAGACAGAGAAACTAAACATAAGTGAAATTGACTAGTCCATAGCCAACTTCATTTTCAGGTTCTCATACCCAAACACTCTGTGTCAGTGCTTGGGTTGCAATACTGCAGGGGATGGTCACATACAGTCAAATATGTTTTCACTGAATTTTAAAATCATATCAAACCATTTTAATGAGCTGGGGTGGGGTTCCTTACAAAATGTGGGGTTCAAAATGTCCAACAAGTGTCCAATAAAGTTGCTGAGATGGATTGGGGAAATGGACATATCCCAGAAAAAGATAGGGAGCCCAATTTTGAACTGCCTTGCACATGTGTGTAAGGTGTTTCAGTTCTGATCTGACAGCAATGCCAACACAAGATGCAAACCAACAGGGAATCAGGCCCAGAAACGTAACTTTACCTGAAACTCACTTTGTTTAAGGTTTGCATTTTGTGCTGAAGGTCCAGCTCTTACAGAAACCCCGAGGTCATGGATTCATTTTAAAAATAAGACCTTCCCAAAGAAAACAGATTGATACAGTACCTTGCAGCAGGCAGCCATTACACACAGAGGGGAAGTGGAAACAAACTACAAATACCAGAAGCCTTACAGCTGGCAAACTACAGCTCCCAGCATGCCACAGTCATATCTGGCTGTTAACCCTTTTTTGCACTATACCTCCATAAAACAAACTTGCACAGTGCATATTCGGGCACATTTAACGCCATGTATATTATTAACAGTGATAATGTGGAATTTGCCCTTTTAGAATGACACCTGGTAGAACACGTGGAGAGCTTGTTCTACGGGTGTTGAAAAGAATAGAAATCCCGAGTTAAAGTACCCACAGCATCCCACATTCATATGTGCCTATGCACCATCTGTGTAAGGTAGATACATGCTTTTGACATGAATCTGTGCTGGCTGACCTTTAAACCCTATACACTATGGCAATTTGACCATTACCTGCAGACACTCTTAACTAAGATCTGCTTTGGAACTAGCCTGTACCTGGTAGTTCAGGTTGAAGTTCTACACCCATCTCATCACCTTATCTGTCCCTGAAAAACAAGACAAGGAACTCCTCTCCTCGCCCAAAATATTTGATCTAGATTCTTCTATGGTCCCCATAACTTTTATGTTTGAGCACCTCTTATTAATGGACATCATCCTTACAAACACCCCTCTGAGGTCGGGAAGTGCTATTCCCACTTTATACGTGGGGAACTGAAGCATCGGACAGATTAATTTGCCCAAGTTCACGAAAGAAGACGGTGGGTGAGCCAGTGGTGGATTAATGATTTGGCTGCCTCTAGGCCCTGAAATAATTGCCACACCCTGCCCCATATGAACTTGTTTTATTTTTTTTACAAATTCTCGCGAGTATGTTTACTAAATGGCGTCACGCCATCATTGGTAGCAATCATAGGCGCTGCGCCCACCGGCAGCTTCCCGCTCCCCCCCCCAGCTCACCTCCGCTCTGCCTCCTCCCCTGAGCATGCTGCGTCCCCATTTCTCCCCCTAGCTCCCAGCGCTTGGCTTCATGAAACAGCTGTTTCGTGGCAGCAAGCACTGGGAGGGAGGGAGGGGGGAAGAGGGGAAACGCGCTCTGGGAAGAGGTGGGGCTGGGGCAGGGATTTGGAGAAGGAGTCCAATAGGGGCAGGGAGGGGGTGGAGTTGAGGTAGGGACTTTGGGGAAGGGGTTGGAATGGGGGTGGGGCAGGGGCAAGCACCCACCAGCGCCAGGAAAAGTTGGCACCTATGCGTGGTAGAATCACTGATGCTGCGATTACAAAAATGCTATTATAAATTTGCCGCCCTAGGCCTAGGCCTTGTTAGCCTCGGCGATACTATGCCACTGGGGTGAGCAGGGAACAGAACCAAGTTGCCTGAATCCTAGTCTAGTGTACTAACTGCTGGCTCATCTCTCCTAGCCTTGGGCCAATGGGAGCCAGAGAGAGCCACTCAATAATGCACTACCTGTTTTCTTTTCTAAAAAGGTCCTAAGATACCATGACTAGGAACATAGGAAACCAGGAAATGTGGGCAGTTTGCTTCTTTTTAAAGAATGTTTTTAAAGAATTGCTCTGATACAATGTTATACATGTTATTGGTTTAGGTAGATGGGGGCCAGATGCTTAGCAAGTGTAAATGGGCACAACGCCATTGAAGTCAATACAGCTGAGAAGCAATAAAGCTAAAGTCACCTTACAGCAGCTGAGGATCTGACCTAGATAGTGTATTTGTCCCTCCATGTTTGAAGAGTTCATGCAACGTCTTTGCAAGACAGATAATCTCCATAGTTTCAGTGGCCAACCTAAATGAGTTACACACAAAAAAACAGCAACCCTCTTTCGGTTTGAATAGCAAATGGTGTTGGTTTGCCATGTAGACCTACATGACATAATATGTCTTATTTATATTTATATATTATTATTTTCAAAACATGATTTTCAACCTGACAGCATTCCTTTAATAGCACAAATATTGTCTTTCTAGTTCACCTCTGCTGGACTCCCATGTATTTTTGTTACTCCAAACACACACAGCTGCTCTCTGTAAAATAGCAGCTAAATGGAAACAGAAGGCCTTATGCAAAGTAACCTGGATAGCAATAGAACAGGACTTTCTAGTGATGGAAAAATTAATGCCTAAACTGTTAATTTCTCAGGAGTTTTTCATGTCCTGTGGTTATCCTTTTCCATGTGTGTGCAATGAAGCCATGCTCAGCTCACAGACCAAAGCACTGGCAAAAGTTTAGGGACAAATTCTGCTCACAGTCTCACCTATGTATATCACTGAAGTACATGAAGCTACTGTGGCCTTACACTGGTGTGCCTGAGCAGAATTTGGTCCTAACTATTTTGCGTCTTAGTGTCACAGGCCATAGTAAGTATCACAGGGGTAGCCATGTTAGTCCGGATCTCTAAAAAGCAACAGAGAGTCCTGTGGCACCTTTAAGACTAACAGATATATTGGAGCATAAGCTTTCGTGGGTGAATACCCACGTTGTCAGACGCATGACGAAGTGGGTATTCACCCACGAAAGCTTATGCTCTAACACATCTGTTAGTCTTAAAGGTGCTACAGGACTCTCTGTTGCTTAGGTCATAGTAAGGTGGGGGCATGTTGCTGCACCACCCCAGGAGTAGTGCAGAGAATTAATTGTGGTGCCGGGCACCTCAATCCCCTCCTTGCTTCAAAGGGTAGTCATTTGCTTCTAGCTTTTACCAGCAGTAAATTATTATCCCCAACCTGGTGCCTCAGCTCCTCTCACTTCCCACTGCCTACTTGGGGAGAAAGAAACAGGCATGCAGTGCCCCATATCCCTGGTCACCCACACCCAATGACCACATAGCCTATAGCCCAGGTAGTAAAGAGGGTTCTGACCCTCCTGCCCAGGTGTGTGGTCTGGGTCAGAGTCTAGCCCTTTAGAAATCACAGACTATATTTTTACATGATATTACTAACATGATGGAATGTATTGATCCAGTGTTTGTTGCCAGGAAAATCCAGGTGAAGCTTCAGGCTGCATAATTTATTTAGAGGCAGGTGTGAAGGGAGCACTTTAAAGCCCACATTCTCAAATGTATTTAGCTAAATGTCTTTGAGGATCTGAGTCTAAGTCCCTCACTATGACCATGTTATGTTCAGCACTGAAGCCTTCTGTGAAATCAAGCTCTACCATCCAGTCCATTAAAAACCATGTTTCAGAGTGACTTAGATCATGGCCTGCACTTCCCTGAGGTATTACATCTTGGGATATATGTTATGATGATGAATTTGGAACTGCTCTGTAGTAATTTATGAATACTGTATGCTGGCTTGGTTACTGATATGTTTACTATATGACTATCCTGGGTTAACAGGGCCGCCAGGAAAAACAAGAAGGCAGGGAAACAGTGGTCACCCCTGCCATGTAAATGTTGTTAAAAGATAATGCCTAAACTATCAGCTGTGAAGGCTCGACCTCCTGGTTCCAACTTACACAACTGGGCAGGGTCAAAGCCATGAAACACAGGATATAAAAAGGACCATAGACATTTTTAAAGGGTCAAGAGAGGGGGGGACCAGACAAAGCTGCAGGCACCCAATGGGGTGTCCGAAGAAGTTAGGCCTGACTAGTTTACCATCAGGACAGTGTAATATTTTAGGACGGACAGACATGCATGAAAACTGTTGTTTTAAAATCCTTTTTCTCTAAATGCATTGTTCCTACTAAATGCGTTGTTGTGTACTTTTCAGAAGGCTGTTTTGTCACTGAATCCCCTGGGTAACAAACTCGCAAAGGGAAGACCCATAGGTGCTGAAACTAATTAAGTATGGATGCCTAACTTGAAACACTTAGGGACTGAGTTTTCAAATTACTTAGTATTCTGTAGCACTTTATATGTTCAAAGCAGAGCTCCCCTTGACTTCAGGTGCAGCTGTGAGCATTCTGCACATCTGTCCTCAGGGTTTCAAGCCTGGCAGCCAAAAATGAGGAACACACATTTAATTCCCACTTGTGAAAAGTTTGGTTTAAGTAGCCCAGCATGAGGGACGGCCCTGCTGCACATAACATCCCCATTCACTACACAATCCTAATTCATCCCAGAACAGGTCCAGCCAGTGCACTGAATGAAGCAGGGGTCATGTGTTAAAATAGTATGTGATCATGTAATTAAAGACTGTATCATAACACATACACACTTGGGGCTGAATTAATGTTGCTCAGGCAACCTGAATTCTGTTATTTCCTAACTTTTGGGTGTTTGACTTTGCAGCCTTCACATTCTTTTCATGTACTATTTTTAATATATTTTCCTATTTTTTGATAAAACTAATTGAGGAACCAGAAATCCTATCATGGTAGAACCATATTGACCCTCACATGGCTCATCAGCAGGGTTGGGACTTTTAAATCCACAGAACAGACCTCGACCACTTGAGCTAATGGAATAACTGGTAGCAGTAATAGGCTGTTATAGTCTGTGTGGTCCAGCCATTAGCGGGATAGCTATTTGCTGATGGAATAGAACCCAGGAGTCCAGAGTCTGTACATTTCTCTGCCAAGTTCTGGAGGGCAATGTGTTATAGTGATTACAGACCCAGATTTGTGCCAGTGCCTTCAGCCTGTTTCTGTCCCTCTCTGCTCCTATCCATCCCAACACCACCCTATCTCCCTCTCTCATCCACACCCTCACCCCAGTTCCTGCCCTTCTCCTATCCACCCCCCTGGCTCCTGGTCCCCATTGCCTCCTCCCTGTCTGCTCTTATCCATCTGCTCCTATCCCCTTTCCCTATGTGCCTTAATGATACGTGGTGCTACCAGCTCGGCCTATAGTTATTGTTTGAGCACCAGCCTGGTGGTGATTTACTAACATAGGAGAAGACATAGTCTCTGCCTCCAGAAACCTGTTCCCATTGAGCAGAAACCCACCCACTCATCCCCTCCCGTGCAGGAAGAAAACCTAAAAGGTGCACCTGTGTGGCTGACAGGAGAAAGGTTCAATGCTTGGGATCCTTACACCACTCCATATGTGAACGCGCACTCACACACACACAGGACCTCACTGGTTCTCAGGGTCCTGACTGCCACATACACCATTGAAAAGTGGGTATAACCCAGGTCTCCCAGCTCCCAGCCTTCTCCACTGGACAATAAAAGAGAAGAGGGACTAAGTAAGACAACTAACTAAGGAAGAATGTGTTATACATTTTAGAGAGCACCAGACTTTGTGAGAAAGATTTGGTTCTCCAAAGACTTCAGACACAAAGGTGGGTGGTGCCCAGTGCAGATAACCAGCAGGTGGTTAAAGGATGAGGTTAGAGTTCTGTAGCTTTAAAACTGGATTCTTTGAGGTATTGTATTTTAAATGTTTGTCTCAAATATGGAAAAATATCAAATTGATAATGGGAATTTGCACTGTAAAATCAGTGTTATTCATGTTGAATGGATGGAGGGATAGGATATCTCCTATGGCTAGCACCATAAAATATTGTTCAGACAGTTTACGTGTAGATTTATTTTACAAGATTTTATTATATTATAAGAGATGAACTCCAGCTGTCCTGTTTGGATCATGATCCGGATTTTGAGCACCTTGAAGTTCACATGTCTTCAGATCTAGGGATTTGGTTTTGTCCATTATTTCGATTTGGGATATTCAGAGTCAGATCCACATCCAGATTTTAAATCTGTGCATAATTTGGGGGTGATTTTTGTTAGGTGTTTTCATGCCTCTCTAGTGTCAAGCAGAATAGAAAATCAAAATAAAGTATGAATACTTCTCTTCCTCGGATGGCCGACTAAGTAGCCTCACCCAAAAATCTCACAGTGAAGCAGTAGATTTAATTTCTCTGGAACAATCTATACCTAGACACCTCTGGCTATTTATCAGACAATGTGATGGCAATTCAGAATCCTAGTGAAAACATTACATTACATACATGGCTTTATGGTGTGTTCACCGGTGCTATCTCCAAGAAATCAAGGCGATCCAGGGGTTTTGTCCCTTGCACTGATGTTTTCATGGATTGTACACTTCAAGTCGTTTTGATTTAGAATCTGGCTCTTATATTTTTCACCCCAATCATCAACAATGTACTGGTGATATGGGTCATTAGAGTGCTCTTTCCTCTTTGACTTCACCGTGCTCACCAGGATAGCCACAATAATGAAGGAGAACATTCCAATCATTACAATGAGGTACAAGATAACGTAATCAAAGTTTTCCTCATCAACTGTTGCTTGCAGTGCATCTTGTTTCGCTGTCATGTTCCGGCGCCAGTTATTCATGTAGTTAAGAAACGTGTTTTTGAAAACATCTTCCAATATCTGGGTGAAGTTTCGTAAATCAACCATATTTCCAGTGCACTGCCATTGAAAACAAATATATAGATATTTTTAATTCTGTACTATAACAACTGCAGGGTCAATTCCCTCAGCTAGCGTACAATTTAGTGCCAGTTTAGACCAGCTGAGGATCTGGTCCCAAGTGTCTGCATTTTACCATGTGTTTAGGGGATCAAGAGGGTCTTTACTTAGTTCTTAGTTCAGTTCTGTTTCAGTCTATACTCAGGCCAAATGAAGAATTTTGTCTAAGTTAGGACTCAGTAAAAGCTGAGTAAGACCCTTAGGATTTGGCTTAGTAGGAATGGTCAAATTCTGCATTGACTAGCAGCCAGGACAGAGCCATTCAAATCAATGGGGCTGCACAAGGTATATCAGCACAGAATTCAGCCATCCATTTCTTGTTTCATCTACAAAAATGAAATCTGGCATGCCCATACGCAACACACACAAATGTGTTTGTAAGAGCATAATATCCAAATATGCACCCCCCAAGGTGCTAGCTGAGTGCCAGGCAGAATGAGGGACAGGAGGAAGGAATCCTGCTCTTCAGGCAGGTGTTGTTGCAGAGCTATCACACAGAGACTACTGACGCACAATGCCAGCAGTGCCCTCTGTGTCCTTTGCACCCCCAGGTGGGCTGTGGGGAGAATGGGAAGAGCGTGAAGTAGCAGATTCTCCAGTCCCAATCCAGAATATCTGCCCCCACCTGTCCCATTCTTGCTGCTGGAACACCTCATTGGAAATACATCCTTCTACACAGCCCCCTCCAAATTTTGCCCTTGTTACATGCTGGAACCAAACCAGTTCCACGGCCGGGGTCCTCCTCTAGCCAGGGGTAGAATTTGCCCACAATTGTATATGTAATGTTTGGTGCTACTGCACAGTATGCCATGTCTCTCTGCGCAGTGTGATGTATCATGATTGCGGTGGGAACTGTAACTTTAGATTTTCTTTGTCTAAAAGCTCAAACAACGATTATTTCCCAGGGTGGGGTTTGTTTGTTTGTTTGTTTGTTTTTTGCTTGTTTAAAATAAAATAAAAAGCTGTGACTGGATCACAACTTCACAGATATTTAAGACAAGAAGGGCCTAATAATGATCATCTCGTCTGACCTCCTGCATAGCACAAGCCTTTGCATTTCAACCAGTAATTCCTTCAGTGGATATTATTCTTTCCTACTGCATGCATAAAAACTAGCAAGCCCAATGAGTTGTGTTTGAGCTAGAGGATCCAACCCAATCTCAATGTAAAGACTTAAAGTGATGCTGAATTTACCACGTCCCTTGGTAAGCTGCTGCAGTGAGGAATTATCCTCTCTGATCAGCATTTTCATTCTATTTCCAATTTGAATTCTTCTAACTTCATCGTCCAGTCACTGGATCTTGTTATGCCTTCATCTGCTCAATTAAATGGCCTCCTACTATCACATATCTTCTCCTTGAATGTGTGTGTGTGTGTGTGTGTGTGTGTGTACACATATATTCACACAACTGTGTAAGATTGAGAAGACCTAATAAATTTTCTGTGAAAATAAGTAAAATTAAAAATTGTCATGCACATTCCATTTTGTTCATTATTTATGCTTTTCTGTGGAAAAGATTCAAAAGAAAAGGTATTGTGCTTTTTCTATTGGAAATGAAGAATTATTAACAGAAACTTACCTCTTCTGTGTCTTCGTGTAATTAAATTCACAGCAACAATTGAGATTTTAAAATTTCACTTGCTAATGTTACAATAATCTTGAAGGGAAGAGAAAAATCTTAAGCTTCAAGAAACTGCCAGCCTAGACTAAGCTATATCCTGGCCAGCGAAATAACTACATTGTACTCTAGGTTCTATGTTTATATTAAATGAAACGTTAAATCTAATCTTACTGGAAAGTTAAATATTGGCTGAAAACTAATGTAATCTTAGTGGCTAACCGTGTACCACACCCTTTGTGTTTGTAATTACTGTAATACCATAAAGTTTAAAAGAACACCGTGAAGGTTTTTAAGATTATACATTGACATAACTTGTTCTGTATTGATTATTCCACATTATAGGCTAAGGGTCAAGATGTGCTTTTTAAAAAATGAAAAAAAGGCCTCTTGAATAACTTCAGTGTGATTTGCTGAATACTGCATAGACACAGTAAAAGAACTTTTCTGCACAGCTGGTGTATTGTCACCCAAAGAGTAGAATTTTCTATTTTCCTTCCTTTTCTCCTCAAGTCACAACCATGAGTACCTCTCCCTCCCCTTCCCCCCCCCCCGATCCTTCCAGCTCTTACTCTTCTCAAACATCATTTTGGGATGTATTAGCAGGACTGTCATAAGCAAGACACGAGAAATAATTCTTCCACTCTACTCCATGCTGATAAGACCTCAACTGGAGTATTATGTCCAGTTCTGGGTGCCACATTTCAGGAAAGATGTGGACAAATTGGAGAAAGTCCAGAGAAGAGCAACAAAAATGATTAAAGGTCTAGAAAACATGACCTATGGGGGAAGATTGAAAAAATTGGGTTTGTTTAGTCTGGAGAAGAGAAGACTGAGGAGGAACCTGATAACAGTTTTCAAGCATATAAAAGATTGTTACAAGGAGGAGGGAGAAAATTTGTTCTCATTAAACTTTGATAATAGGACAAGAAGCAATGGGCTTAAATTGCAGCAAGGGCGGTTTAGGTCGGACATTAGGAAAACTTCCTAACTGTCAGGGTAGTTAAGCACTGGAATAAATTGCCTAGGGAGGTTGTGGAATCTCCATTATCGAATATTTTTAAGAGCAAGTTAGACAAACACCTGTCAGGGATGGTTTAGATAATATTTCGTCCTACCTTGAATGCAGGGGACTGGACTAGAAGACCTCTCAAGATTCCTTCCAGTTCTACAATTCTGTGATTCCTTCCTTGGGTAGCTTCCCAGCTCCTCTGTCCCAACCTTGCCACTTCCTTTGCCTTTCCCCTAGATGCTTCAGATGGTTGACCTTCGCTTTATTGGACATTCAGCCTCCTTTTGGAGCTCACGTTGCAGGAGATGGGCTCCTCAAGCATGAAGCTCTTCTGGCCAGATCCAGTCTTCTTGCAGTGGATCTCCTCCCAGAGCCACAGCACCCTTCTGGCATGCTGAGCCCACGGTAGCGCCTATCTGACCACGGCCTACAGCTACCCTCATTTTAACTTAATTTTGTATTTTTTCTGTTTTCAAGTGCAGACACCTTCACCTCTCATCAGCTTCCTACTCAGAGTGTCTACCAGATAGCTCCACCAGAAGTCCTCTACCCCTCCTTACACTTCCTCTTTGCAATGATCTATAGTCCAAAGGAAGGCTCATGAACAGCTCTTAACGGCGAAGTCCTCATTTTTCACGTGGAACAGGTACAGCACAGGCAGAATCTGGGCAAGCCTCTCCATGCTGGTCTCTTTAACATGTCTCGACCCTGACCTGGAGGGAGACCATTGGTAGAGGCGAGAGGATGAAATATATTTTAAAAAAAGTGAATTACACATTAACTTTTCTTCTGTATAAGTACCATGCGAAAACCTAGCTAAAAAGCACTTACATCACACCTTAGACATAGCAGTGATTTACTCTAATGGGGCGGAGACCTCTTTGTTGTGAAGGTTTGTAATGGTCTTTGGCCAGGATGATGATGCATATATTGCAGAGTAGCACCCAGAGGCCCCAACTCAGAACATTGGACTAGGCGTTGTGCACACACCTACGGTAGTAAGAGACAGTTCCTCCCCAAAAGAGCATTGCCATTTTACACGTAGTTTTGCCCCTAAGCGATTCCCAGAGAAAATAGGTTTTCCAACACATCGACCTGTGAGGAGCTAGACGAAAGCACAAGCAGTCTGGTACCATATGATCAGCCTGCTCAGAGCATGCAAATGAATGCGGTTGTATTAAAAAAAATCATTTGCCCCGGCAAAGCTCCACTGAAGTTAGTGCCAGGCTGCCGACATTGGCATGGCTATTGCCATTGCTTCTGCTGAATGACTCTCCTTGCATGCACACATCCTAGTGCTGGTGGGCTCCCGGCAGCCTCTACTGCTACTGCTTCCATTTTCCTGCTTCCTGTGTGAATTGCCTTAGAGCTCACAAGTAGTAGGTAGATAGCAACAGGATTCTCTCTTCTGTGGGCCACAGGGACAACCATGGACATCTAATCTGACCTCCCGCATAACAGGTGGTAGCCTTTCACCCTGGGACCAGGGCTGAATTAGGGCAATCCAGGGCCATAGGGACACCATGACAGAGGGGCCCCTGTGGCTCTACACCTGTTGCACAGGTACCCAACTGGAGTAGCAGTGGCAAGGGAACCCCCCGCCCTTCTCTTTTTAAGAGAGGCAAGAACAGCAGCATGATCCCTCTTCTTCCACCCAAGGATGTCAGCAGGGGACTCTCCTTCCCTTGGGTGCAGCAGGGACAGCAATGGGGGTCCCTTCTCCCCAGTGGATGGGCAGGGATGGCAGCAAGTGGGTCTCTCTATTTACCCTGCAGCCAAGGTGTATCTGCTGGGGTGGCTGTTGTGGAGCCATCCCAGCGTGCTGGGTCTTGGAGTTCCCACCCCAGTGAGAAACACTGAGAAGTTCGCCCTTCTCAGAGCTATTGGCTCAGGCTGTTGGCAGACTCAGGCAGATGTCACTATATCAAGCAACAAAGAGTCCTGTGGCACCTTATAGACTAACAGACGTATTGGAGCATAAGCTTTCGTGGGTGAATACCCACTTCATCAGACGCAAGTGGGTATTCACCCACAAAAGCTTATGCTCCAATATGTCTGTTAGTCTATAAGGTGCCACAGGACTCTTTGTCGCTTTTTACAGATCCAGACTAACATGGCTACCCCTCTGATACTTGTCACTATATCAGTTACACTTAGGTCACATTTTCAACATCTTCTTCACAACCATGAGAACAAGAAACTTACTAAAAAAAAAAAATCAAAGCTGAGATACAGATGAAATCACATGACTCCAAGTGGTGGGGGGCCTACAGAAGGACGTGTGGTGTATCTGCCTCCATCCAGCCCTACCTGCAATTCCTGCATCCAAGACCAACAACTTGTGGTTGAGAGGAAAGTCACTGTGCAACATTGCCAAATCCTGAGCTAGCTGGTCACTCTTTCTTCTGTGATTAGACAGATAGATAACATGGAACTGAATAACAACGTTATTAGAGATGGTCTGAGCCATACAATTTGGATCAGGCTTTCTAATACAGCCCACTTTAGAGAGAGGTCCTTTTGATCAAGGTTTGTGTCTGGGCTTTGAATGCCCCCAAAGGTCAGGAGTGTTTGGATCTGGAGTGCTGGGGGAGGCCTGTCTTTAAATATATTAATAGTTGTATGTATAAAGTGCCCCGCCCGTGAGGTGCTCAGGATTCTGTATAATATTTACTCCCTGTTCTAAAACAATAAAAGTCGCATAAACAAATGGAGGGAGGACTGCCAGGAAGAGAGGAAATGGGAAAGGTTCTACCTAGCAGGGCCATCAGGGATCATACACCTGGGACACAGAGACAATTTCAGTGATTACTTAGAAGTGTGGCGGGATGGACTGAGAGGGGCAGGTGAGTTCTACACATGCACATACACACACACTAGCAGCTCAATCATCTGCCAGCCTAAGCCATGGTGTGTGGAGAATCCCCAAATGTAGCTGGGGTGAGAGTGCAAATACCCATCAGAACCTATCTGAAGGGGACGATCTAGAATATAAACAGATCCTACATCACTAAAGTGTTTAAAAACCAGCAGGGGCAACACTGAACTCAGTCTGTTGCAGCCGACGTAGAGAATGCAGGTGGCTGGGATGCAATCATGCTTTGTCCAGTGAATGAATGTGCTGTTTTTTCAACACACGCTGCACAGGATGGCACGGATGTAATTACAGTAACTGAGCACTGTTGCCATGGCAGTATGTTTTGTTGTTGTGCCAGCTATCAGGGATAAATAAGGGTGTAGCCAGCACAAAGTGTTCACATGAAAAAGCAAACACAACCCATTTTACTTGGTCCAGCACTTCAGTAACCTCGAGAGACTGAAGTTAACCTCACTGACTACCAACCCTTTGATAAGCAGGGACTCAAAGACAAATAGAGTCACCTCTGTGATCCTACGAGCCCCTCAATGCCCACTGGCAAAGGATTCATTGCCATGTAACAGCAACTCCCATCAGGCCTGACAAACTCACTACACCTAACACATTACTCTCATGATATTTATCTATAAAGAAGTTCCGTAAACTACCAAATGAAAACTTACATCACGCAGGTCATCAGTGGTGTTGCATGATGTCTGTATGGCCGTTAATTAAAAAGTTGTATGTGTAGACTAAAAAAATGTTTACAACCATGTAACCAAGCAGGGCGGATAAACAAGTCTTCCCCAGACAAAGGAATGTTACTGGTCTGCCTTGGTGTCTGTTGTGAATCAAGTATTGTGTAACCAACACAAAGAACACTACCTTCCGTGACTTCCATGACCTCCGTGACATAAACATAGCCTTATCCATCGCTGAGGGGAAAAAGAGGTCAGCACTCTTTGCATTCTGTGATGGAGGGTGGATCCCCAGCCATGTTGGGTGAGTGACACTGAAAGGTTGCTTATCTTAGTCAAGGATTGTAGCCTGTAGAGCAAAGTTTTAGTCACTAGGCAGCGTGATTATACTTTTGTTTTGTTTGTAACCATTTTCTGTTGCTATTAGCTCTTCTTAGTGTCACTTCCATCTTTGTTCTTTAGTAATAAACTCATTTTTGTTTTTTTGAGAAATTCATCACCGTGCTGTTATGTGAGAGGGAGGTGGGCATCCCCAGCTGAGCCAACAGGATGGGATGTGTTCTGTCTCTTTGGAGACAGCAAACTTGGTCATTTCTGTGAGCGTCCCATGACAGGGGCTGGATGCTGCAGGGCGAGGCTTCTGGAGAGTTCGGGAACTGAAGTATACCAAGGGTTAACCAAGGCAAAGTTAGGACTGAAGGAGTTTGTTTGGCTGGCTAAGGGTGGCGGGTCACACAATTTAGCACCAACAAAGCCCTCTACTGCTAAGGCAGAAGGGTAGCAGGGTGACCTACAGTTCTGGATGCCCTGAGAATGTGTCACAGCCTCCTCTTGACCACCTGCAAGTCTTCTGTCTCCTCAGGACTGAGACTGAGATACCCCTGCTGGAAACATTGTCGAAACATTTTCCCTGGCACCCGCTGAGCTTGCTGAGTTCACAGATCAAAAACACACCCAGAGGTGCATCCTCAGCACAATGATAACCCGCCCTGTGGTTCAAAATGATCTTGCCGACTTGAACAACAGGGGAGATAGAACAGATCCTTCTAGGCACACCATATGTCACATGCCTCGCCGGCGATGTAGAAACCCCGACTAACTTCTATCTTCCAGGAGCGATTGGAACCACTGAAGGGCAGTCCCGGACGCAACAACAACAGCTGTGTCAGAGCAACAACACACAACCATTCCTAGCAAAAGCTGCTGAGAACAGTGGTTTTCATGTATACAGAGCACAACATCTTTCTCTCCATGGGTCTTGCTCTTTTTTTTTACTTTAGTAGAAGAGTAGCTCTGACTTCTGAGCTTTACCCTAAACTATGCTTCAAAATTAAAAAAAAAATCTTTAAATCATTTGGGGGTTTTGCATTAGTAGCTTTTGTCAAAGCGCATTCATTTAATGAAAGGCTTTATAGGTTTAATGACCATGCTGGGAAATGTTCAGTCCTGGGGGGGGGCTGTTGCACAAATGTTAAACTTTTCTGTACATTCTTTTTTAAAATCAAATGACCTTGGTGTTCCAAGCTCTCCCTCGACTGTGTGTTTAAACACGCAGACAAAGAGGCAAATAATTTGCCTTGTCAGCATCTAGGACTCTATCCTGCAAGGTGCTGAATGACTCCAATCCACACTAAAGTCAGCTGGGGCTAAGGCTGACAAGAAACCACACAAGAATTGCAGAGCTTGTAGGAGCAGGCCTCTGCTGTCTCACAAGTCAGACATCACAACACGCATGAGGTTGAGGGCCCAGAGCCTCCAAGACATTTAGGCACCTCACTTCCACTGAAAACAACACTAGGCACCTAAATACCTTGGAGGATTTGGATCTAAATGAATATGTCTATGAAGGCCCCAATCCCACAGCTACATCCACACAGGTAAGCCCTTGCCCACTGGAGAACTCTAATGCCTTCAATGGTATGGCAAGTGGTCTCACGGGTCCTGCAGTGGAGAGCCGATTGCTTGATTAGGGCCTGATTTATTCACAGCATCATGACTGTAGAGAAAGCTCTCTCAGCAGGAAACAGGGACACGGAAGCGAACGTAGATACATTCCCCGCCGACAGACGTTCTCGGATCAACTTCAAATGCATTTTCACCTGGGCTTCAAAGGTCATTAACGTGTGTCTGTGCTGTATTCGCTGTGGCCTGAAGCCAGTGCCTTGTTTAAGTATGTTGGAATGAAATTAAAAGATGTTTGTAAATAATGGAAGCAGGCACTTTACTTGTGATGGTTTAGGATGAACCTGCTTTTTTCATTGGAAGCTACACTTCAGTTATCTCTAGGGGTGCAGTGAGCAGTTGGAAATGTGCATACACATACTTGTGCACACTCTACCCATTTGAATTTGGCCCTGCCCACAGTATAAACATGATTTCCCACAGTCAGCATGCCATTACTGAGTAACAGGCTGTGCACAGCTGGGGCAGTGAAACAGATAGATTCAGTAGCGTAGATTCATTCGGGTCCGATGAAGAACAAAACTGTTGCCCCAGTTAGTACACGCTGTACACACGGTGTGCTTGTTTTCCCAGTGCCTTCATGGAGTGGTGTTGGAAACCACAGGCCTTTCCACAGAACCAATGACTTTTACTTTCCAGTATGAATGAAACTAATCCAATTTCTTCTAATGAAAAAACAAACCAAGATTATTGGAGGTGGAGGGGGAATGACTATCTTGGAAGCAAAGTTGTGCCTTCTTCCATCCAGCCCCATACGCCTGGACTGTGCCCACAACTTGTTCAGGTCATTCCTAAAAATGTACCACTCTAGCTTCCCCTACTCAAAAATGAGTTTACACTTGAATTTAAAAAATGAACTCGGAAACACTTTGACATGCCAGGCAATGCTCAGCCTGTGCAAAGGGCTAACTCAGCATGAGGTCTGGGCACCCCTTGAGCCCTATTTTAAGAACTAAATTGGCTTTAAGTGGTTCTCAGGCTTGCAGAGAGGGGTGGACTTCACTTCCCAAAGTACAGGGATAGCAATTCTCCCTGGCCCATTTGTGATCTGTGCTGGGGAAGTCACAAGGCTCCTTACAACACTCCCTCCTCATCTCACTGTGCATCCACACAAGGGCCCGGCAGAATCTGGCCTCTAGCTGCTAAGAACCGAGCTGGTCCTTTGCCCCCAAATCAGAAAGAGCCAGAAGCCAGGTTATGTTTTGTGTTGGCGGGGTAACTCTCACAATGTTTTAGCCCAGGCTAGCTGTATACATAGCTGAGGGCAGGCCACTACCTGCTATACCCTGCTGAGTGCTTTCGCAGCTCCCCTGAGCAGGAGCAGTTTGCCTGCCTCTGTCCTGCCAGCTAGCACAATCTGCTCACAGCATTAGCTGGCTGCGGGCCTAGATATTGTCCCTAACCTTCAAACCACATCCCAAAGGGCATGGTACATGGACTAGCCTGTACACCAAACCCAAATCCTAGCTCTCCTGTAAACTTGGTCCAGAGGAAGGAGGCAATCTTCTCACTCTCGTCCCCCTCCCACTTGTGCTATGAACACCATGGCAAAGTCCATCTTCTTGTTCCATCAAAATCCTGAGCCTGGAGGTGCTTTTTTTAGTTTTGGCCTTATACAATAACTCAAAGTGCTTTCTTGAAAAAGATGAACATTAGTTTTTCCACTTCTGAGGCTGGATCAGCAATTTCTGCAATGGCGTGGGAGGGGAAACCATCCTTTAAAATATAAAGTTCAGACAGTTTTAAAAGCAAATGGTTTTTTTCCTTATCAACCAACAAGGGGACTGAAAAGCTGTGCAGTTAACATGCTTACATGATGTGCACAGCTGATCTAGGTGAGAATATGTTCAGAATTAGCGCTGCACAGGAATTTTTCAACAAAACGATTTTTTTCCAGAAAATGCAATTTGTGTCCCACACACATTAGAAAGGTTAGGGTGGAATCTGTCTATTCTGTCTCTTTTCCTCCTCCTCTTCTTCCGTAGATGCCTTGAGAACAAAATAATTTAGCTTGGCTTCACCTGGGGTTCTTTAAAGTGGGTGCAATATAAGAATGATAATTTTTTTCTTAAAAAAATTAAATGTTTCTCTTGAAATGAGACTGAAAAATATTCCAAATAAAACACTTCAGTGGGCTTTGATTTTCATGCTGTTCTGCATCCCATCAGATTTAATCCACAAAATGTCCCTATTTAGTATGTTTTTAAAGTGCCTTTCTGTAAGTGGGCTCATAAACCCACTTAAATAAGCCTGTTAGATGTTGGGGTTTTGTTTTTGGGGTGGGGAGAGAGGCAAGCCTATAAACCAACTTAAATACAGCTTGACCAAGATAAACTAAACCTAATGCAATTGGTGAATGTTTGCAACCCACTCCCCAAGCTACTGTAAAATGTCATTTCCAGGAGTGACCAGTCGCTGCATCTCCAAATTCTGGTCAGAACAACTTCCCAAGTGGATGCGCCACCTGCTGGAGAACCTTTATCCATCGGCTTTTAGATGTTATCCTTTCATGCTAAGTACATAGGCAGTGAAACTTGTCTTAAGCAACCACCAAAAGCATCAGCAAACTGGTGTTTGAAAGGCAATTTTGAGAGCTAACTCCAAATTCTGAATTTGATACTCGCCCACTTGTTCTATCAATTCCCTTATTTATGGCATATTTTTATACTATCCCCTGCCTGAGAAGCTCTCCCAGTAGATGTTTGCTTTCATTAAACAGTTAAAGGTTTCTTATATTTTGAAAAGGACCAGGACTCAAACCTGTTCTCTCCAAGCTCTCACTGACTCCTCAGTACCAAGTCTATTTCCTCAATGGGAGATGGAATTGCTTTTTAAAACTAGTTCACAAAGACTTTGTATTTGTGGCACCTTAGAAACTAACAAATTTATTAGAGCATAAGCTTTCGTGGACTACAGCCCACTTCGGATGCATCAGAAGAAGTGGGCTGTAGCCCACGAAAGCTTATGCTCTAATAAATTTGTTAGTCTCTAAGGTGCCACAAGTACTCCTGTTCTTCTTTTTGTGGATACAGACTAACACGGCTGTTACTCTGAAAGACTTTGTATGTTTTCTTTATCTGTCCAGGTCTCTGTTTACACTAAGTGACATTCACCCCTGTGCACAGCTGCCGCATCAGGTTAATGCACTACTTAAGCCCTCAAAATAGGGTTTCAGTGGGACCGAATGGTGCATACACTATGAGCTGTCCCGGCACACAAGACTGAATTTAATCAATTGTAAATGTTGAACAACCAGATATTTCCATGTATTTGAATCTGAAGAAAGTTTTAAAATACTAGATCATACCTCGGACATCCTGGAAAGGATTAATCAGCCCTCAGCAGTTGCTATAGTGGATAAATCCTCAGCCCTACAGGGCAATGACCCATCATTAAGAGTTTGTTCTAATGATGTAATTTAATATCCTTGCTAGTCATGACCTGCTCTAAGCCTCTGAGCCAAACTCCCCTGAACTCAGGTAATGGTTGGAATCCGAATCCAGATCTGGGCCCAAATTTTATAGGGGTTTGTATAATTGCAATCCAGATATAATAATTGTCGCTTGAATTCATCTCTGATCCTTGCAAGGAATTATAATGGGTAATGTTTCCATGCAGCTTACTACTGGTGGTCCAAAAACCCAAACTGCTAAATCCAAATCTGAAAACATTTGCAGCTTGAATTTTAAAAAGGCTTGGCTTGGAAGCAGCCCTAGCTTTGGTTTTGCATTTGCAAAACCAAAACTTGAATGAGAAAACCAAATTGAAAACATGGTCTCCTTAGCCCATCTCTAGCCTGCAGGGGTCTCATCTCCAGTGCAGAAAAGTTTCCATCTTGGTCAAGCACAGAGGAAAAACAGGTCATGTTGCACTCTTCTGAGCAGCCGGGCCAAAGCTGCAGAGATGCCGAGTACTCACACTTCCCATTTATGTCAATGGAAAGTTCATGTGATTGATATCATCTGCGTTTGGCATAGATGAATGTAGGAGAATTTGGCTATGCAGATGGGCACACGTGTCACAAAGCCGACTACTTTCCTAGGAACGCTAGCTAAACATAATGATAAATGATGAAGACTCTTAAGCCTTGATGAGATATAAAAATCACTAGGTCCTTGGAGTGCTGCCAATGAAGAGGAAACTGATTTAATCTCTTTCAGAGAAACATTTGTTCCTCACAGCCTGAAAACTGATGTCTGGAAGGACTTTATACAAATGTTTTCAACACCATCGATGATGCAGGGCCCACAAAACCCAGCTGGCAACACTATTCTAATTACCATTTCATACTTGAAGGATCGGACGTCAGGAGAATAGGTTTTATTGAAAGCAGTGCATTTTCTTCCCTCCTCTTACCCCCAGACATCAGTCCAGCAGCCCAAGGCAGGCTTAGAGAGCTTTGTGGTGTCCCCAAATGGCTGTTTGAGTCATCCATTTTGTTCCCAGTTAAAATGCTGATCACTTTTGTGACCCAAGGAGGAAAGAGCTGAAAAAAAGGCTATGGAGAAAGAAGCAACGGGTTGACTTTTTATGGCGTAGTTCGTTTTCCTTATTCTTGCTGCAATGACAGATTTATAGCTGGGGTTTCGAGGGAGTTTAAGGGAGTTTGGTGCTTTAATCACCTGACCATTCTTGTTTTACACTCTTTTTACTGAACCATTTGGAAAACGTAATGGATGTTAAAAGTTCTATTTTTAAGTACTGTAGATGTTTGCTGAAAAATAAATAAAGATACAGTTTTGTTCATATACCCCTAAAGAAGCTGGAGCCTTCCACACATATTTCATTTGGTGTGAGGTTTTTGAGTAACTTGGAACTTTGTAAGGAATTTTATCTAGCAACGTTAGAACAACATGCCCTGTACCGTGCAGCATCCCAGAGATGATACCACTCATGGGAAGGGTAATCACATTGTTTCTGAAGGACACTGACGCATTTCTTCATAGTGATAGAGAACCTGCCCTGATTAAAGGAGCAGGGCTGGCTCTAGTCATGTGATCACAGCAGGCCCCATACATTTTGGGGCTGTGCTCTGTCTACACTATCTCCTGCAATCTGTGGTACTTATATGGCCCCTATTGACATATCTCCAATGTATTCCTCCCCATACTACCCCTGTGAGGTAGGAAAGTGCTGTAATACCCATTTGATAGATGGGGAACTGAGGCAAAAAGAGATTAAAGCCTTATCTATGGGTGAAAGTTAATCTGGAATAAGGTAGAGTGTGAAGTTAAAACTGATTAACTATTCCTGATTAACTCTATGTATGGATGCTTTTATTCTGAATTAACTTCCAAAGTGGATTAAGAGCATCCACACAATGCATTAATCGGGAATAGCTACCCCAGAATAACTTGCCCTGTAAAGCAGCCCTACCTGACTTGGCCCAAAGGGAGTCTATGAAGCAGGGCATTGAACCTGGGTATCCCAAGCCCCAGACTAGTCCTCTTCTGGCTCGACATACCCTCTCACTGACAGCTTGAAATACTGATTTGGAACCTCACCCTTCCATGTGAAAACCCATATAAGTCCCTCACTCTTGAGCTGACAAACCCTCCTCTCCCTAATGTGCTATGTGGGTTAAGAAAGTTTTCCTGAGTTTCCCCACCTGACTTTGCAGGGGGCTTCATAAAACCTAGGCCTTGCCCTGTAAAAGGACAGTTACCTGCTCAGGGTTTTTTAATTGATCATTAATATCACATAATATGTAGCTGAACTGCAAACAAATTGCTGGGACGGAACAGAAACCCCACACCTGGACACCCCTGAACTTTGGGGAAGTGAAGATCTGACCGTAAACCAAATTTTGTGGCTGGAACTATCCTATAGTAGGCTGAACTAAATGTCCCATTAACCTGAGGAACCTTTCAACCAACACAAAACTTTGCAGCTCACTTCCATCACCACTGTACAGTTTTGACTGGTGCCCATCAGTGCAGCATCTGAGTTCCTTCCACGTTAATTAGATTGCCAGAGCCAAGGCCCTAGTGGATTTCAAGGAGTCTTCAGCTCTACTCAAGTGACTGTAAGACCACAATGTGGTCTTAAATAACCATGCACAATTGTTCCTGAAGATTAGCATCATGTTCGGGGTCATGATGAATTAAGTGCAGATTTAGGATGTCAAGGAAATATAAAATATACTGCTTGTACTCCTGCTCTAGAGAGCAGGGCATTTTCTAACATGTACCACTAAACGCCACCAAAGGCTGATGGAGAACTCTCACCTGCTTTCCTAGTTTATACATAGAAAATCGTAGAACAGTGGACACAAAGGGCCAAGTTTAAATGATTCAAAGACCTTGTACACACTCCAGAATAGCCTTGACTCAGCAATCAGTGTAGTTGCACCAGTGCTGACTTCAACAGCAGACAAAGGCAAGCCAGGGTTTACACTGACTGAGTGCAGTGGTGAGTCTGGCCCTATGTGTCTAAGTGAGACCTGTTTAGTAGACTCGGTGTTCCAAATTGAGAGGTGATGTGTAAATTACATATTGGGAAGTGGGAGAGAGTCCAGGAGATCCTAGAGAAAGTCAAAGAGTATCTGCCTGACTCTAAGTTGGCGTAATTTACATGATCAGGGAGCCAGAAGAAGTTAAAAATTACATTAGCTTAGATTCACCTCTGAATTTGGCCCAGAGTATCTAGCTCATATTTATCAGGAATCAAAGTGCAGAGAAATAGGTAAATATTTTTCTTCTCTGTGAGCTGGTCTGTATCAAAAATGTGACTGACCATAATGCTTTAAAAAGTGGATTGAATAGATAACTAGGCTGCCCCTCATGTTGGCACATCATTTTATCAGGTCATTGCTACATAAACATGATTCACCTGCAGTGTTTACCCTGAATCTATATATAGCAAACAAGGGATAAAATGGGCAACGGTAATATATGTCAGTTGTCATTTTCAGAATGACCACATGGTGTCCCCACAGTGCTGTACTGCATTACTTAAATCTACCAATGACAATGATTCTCACTTTTAACACATCTCAATACACATACATATAAACCTTTGCACAGCATTGATCTGACCTGTAGTTATCTTTAGAGTTACCAGGAAAATAGTTATGACCTGAGTCTGCAACCAAACCAAACAAAGGGTCAGGCACTATAGTGAGAATATCGATGGTGAGAGTCGGAGCACTTGCACTTAGGGTAAAACCAAGCACAGGTGAAAATTTGGGCCTGGGGGTTGAAATGATGGTATATATCACTATGAAATAAAACTGCTTTTCATGCATAGCTCTCAAAGCACTTCACAAGGAAGGTATGTATCATTTTTATCCCCATTTTACAAATGGGAAAACTGAAGCACAGAGCAATTTGCCAAAGGTTGCTCAACAGGCCAGCAGCAGAGCTCAGACTAGGGTACTAGTCCAAGTCTTTAGCATCAGTCCAGTGTTCTATCCACTGGCCCAGACTGCCCGTTTCAAAGAAAGGTGAGGTTGTGATTGTGTTTGCTGTGTTCTTGCACCTTTAAATGTAAACTCTACCTGCCTGGGACAGTGGTGTGAATTATTCAATCGCTCTGTGCCCCACAGTCTTATTTGTTCTTCCTTTCTTTGTGCCATTTTCTTAATCTCAGATGCCATCCAGACTGGGTCAAATGCCCTGGTTCCAGGGGGTCCCTTTGGCCCCTTTCCGGGTTTCTCTGAGTGCATCTCTACAGGTATCAGACTTGGTACTCTGACCTTTCTTAGGGTGGAATCCCACAATTCGCTCACTCTTAGACCAGGCCCTGGCCTACAGCCCCCTGTGCACCAACCATGATTACTCAGCAGGCCTGACAGGGTTTGGCATCTGCACATCTTGGGAGTCGGAGACCAAAGCACTGTCTGATCTTGACAGCAGGGACAAAGCAAAACATAAGAGAAAATGGATTTTAAAGCCATAAAAGAGCTACATGCATGTCTGTCTCACCACAGCTTACCATCCCTCTGAAAACTTAGGGAGGCTGGTCCGCCTCAAACCCTCTGCTGGGTGTCTGTGTCAGTCTGTTGCCTCTGAAAGGGTGGAGGGATAGCTCAGTGGTTTGAGCATTAGCCTGCTAAACCCAGCATTGAGAGTTCAATCCTTGAGGGGCCCGTTTTGGGATCTGGGGCAAAATCAGTACTTTGTCCTGCTAGTGAAGGCAGGACTCAATGACTCTTCAAGATCCCTTCTAGTTCTAGGAGATAGGATATCTCCATTTATTTAATTTAACAGCGCCCTGACGTCTATGAGACCCCGGGACAGAGCGTGCCTGGATCTGTTGGCTCCATGCACTGGCATAACAACTCTTGTAACTTGGCTGGAGCTTGGAAGTAGCATCTTCCCAGCTAACAACTCTGGCACTGTCTCTTAATGATCCCCCCTCTCACACACACACACACACACACACACACGTTGCTAACCTGGAGCCATTGTGCTGCCTTTCTGCTATTTTTCTAGAAGCCCTGCCATTAAACTAAACCAACATCTACATACAGTAAACATTCCAGTAACCCAGTATACAGTGACTATCTCAGTAACCTGTTCACATGCACTAGCCGTAAATTATTACAGATCAGCTCCCTGTCTTTCACCATGTGGAATGAAGCTTAGATCAGCAAGCACATTTTTCACATCCTGTCCTGTAAGCCACAGCAAAGCCATCAGATGGTAATTGCTTTGGGTTATATGTGATCGGGGGCTAGTTTTGACCAGGTGAAATAGAGATAAAAGGTGAGTGCTCGCTCTCATGAGCAGCCCCATGAGCAATCCAGTTTGCTGATGAAGGGTAATAACCTGCACCAGCCTTCCTTAGCAAGGCTTGAAGCCAACATCATAGAGCAGAACTCTATCACTAAACTGAGGACGTAACACCATTAGCTGGTAGCAGTAGTAGACTCTTATCTTCTATGGCAGGGATCAGCAAACTTTGGCACATGGCCTGCCAGGGTAAGCCCCCTGGCGGGCCGGGCTGGTTTGCTTACCTGCCGCATCCGCAGGTTTGGCCGATTGCAGCTCCCACTGGTCGTGGTTCGCCGCTCCAGGCTAATGGGGGTGGCGGAAAGTGGCAGCCAGCACATCCCTCAGCCCGTGCTGCTTCCCGCCGCCCACATAGGCCTGGAGTGGTGAATTGCAGCCAGTGGGAGCCGCGATCGTCCGAACCTGCGGATGCGGCAGGTAAACAAACTGGCCTGGCCCGCCAGGCCCAGGGGGCTTACCCTGGCGGGCCACATGCCAAAGGTTGCCGATCCCTGCTCTCTGGAGACCAGCTACTAGAAGGGAATGCAACACATTTTTAAAGCATGCTGTACTACGATTCGCCCATATAAGCTGTTTATATCTGACTGTTGTTACTCAATTGCCCCCCCGCTTCTTGATAATGTCCTTATAAAATGCACCATTTCCCACCAAACCCCTTACAGCTTGCAGGTAGGAAGGGATTCCCCATCTAAGTTACCAAGAGATGGCATTCAGCATCTTAACCTGTAACCAGTGAGGGTCCCAAACTACACCATTCAGATCTGTTTCCAAATGTCAGATACTTCCCAGTGGGGAAATGCTCACATCTGGGGTGTCGATTTCTCCATTATACTGATAGTAGCCAGCTGCAAAATTTTAATCTGGATTCTGATTCCACATTTGGGGGTGTCTGGATCCAGGGTTTTGATGAAGTACAGTACTAAATAAATAAAGTAAAAGCTATAAAGTGATTGGTTTAATATGGATTACAAATTTCTGTACAACTCCACAGGGTGCTGCCCGTCTGCCATGTAGCTGGGTGAGAATTGTTGTGTATCACTCTTCCGGAAGGCTCATAAATGCTGGGAACTTTGGAGAAGTCTCACTGCAGTAAAGCAGTGAGTGGATGTAAAGGCGTAGAAAGGAGGAGCCCACGGACACAGTAGAATAGTGCAGCAGCACTTCTTATTTTGGAGTTTTTCAGGATTAGATGATGAGTAGAATTCTTACCTGGCACTCAAAGGCTGATCCTCTAACCTGTGTTCATCCTGTTAGTGCCGCTTTCCATTGCCTCCTTCGGAAAGTAGGAAGAGCTCAGACATGGGAATCAATCAGGGGGCCACCTTGTGACACTTTCCTATAGGGGTTCGGCATCAGCTATAATGACAAGTTCAAGGCAATATCCTGGCCCTTGCTAGGTCCACTTTATGCTACATCAGCAGTAAAAGGGACTTAAAGTTGCCCTAACCAGGCTATGAGGATTTCTCTGGTGTGGGAGAACCTTTAGCTGGCAGAGAGCTCTATTTCACCTCTCCTTCCCCAGCACCAGCACAGGGCTGACTTGGAAGCATATTCAGTGCATGCTGCCAGCATAGCAGCCTTTAGCAGGCTGTGACAAGCCAGCATGTTTGAAGCACATCCCTGAGACTGTAGGCCCAAATGACAGAAGTTAGCTGTCTCATTAGCGGTCAGGACGTTGGACATCTAAGCACCAAACCTGCATGCTGTTCCACACAAACAGAGCCCCACCGGGCTCTGTGCAGGTGCAGGGAGCCTCACAGAACAGGTTACAGGATAGAAGCCCTAACGCCTCTCCTCTGGGGCCACCCCTATTGTGCCTGTCAGTGCTATACATCGGCAGTTCTACTGTAGTCCTGTTCAGAAAAGTGTGATTGGAATTTATTTTTTTAAGGGTGGAGGAGGGTTGTTGGGTGTGAGTTTTTTTCCACTCTCCCACAATGAAAAAGTGACTAATGAGCTTTGGCTAAAGCTTTTACACACACACACACACACACACACACACACACACACACACACACAAAAACCTTCAGCAGAAACCAGGCATGGAAAACTTCATCTCCAAAGGTGAATGTTTTGGAAAGTTAGGAGTGTGTAAAAGCAAGGAGCTGTAATGGAAACTGTTCCTGCTGTAGTATGCGCATACTTGTATTACCATACTGGATTCTTTCTCCAGCATTATAACACACACTGCCCCAAAGTCAAACAAAGCCAAGAACAAACTGACCAAAATGCAAGGTTGTTCCAAGAAACATAGTTGAGGTGAGGTTGTGTGGAATGGAGGTTGAGGTTAAGGAAACACAAAGACATAGGAATTTGCATAGTTTGGGGCATTTATGGTAAATATCTCTCTCTTTGCATCTGGTACAAATTGGAGTTTGACATGCAGAAATAGTGCATAAAGTGTGCCAATACAGTGGTTGTGCTTAAAAATATTTCATTTGCCTTAGAAAAGTAAACATAATTTCTCCAGTATTTGTGTATCTTCAAGGTAATGTAGGGAAGTCTAAGGAGTGCTGCAAATACTAAGTGCTTGTCTACACAGTGGGGTTGGGTGCTCTATGGGAGTGTAATTTCTAACACACACTAAGGTGTTGCACTTCAACTGGTCTTTGTAGACCCTGCTGGGGAACTTTACCATAATGCTGTTTGAAATTGTACTATGTTAAAGTGTGCTGCTAGAGAATGCTTAGTGCACACTATCAAGGTCTACATGAACCAGTTAGTGCGCAATACGTTAGTGCACTTTAGAAATCACATCCCCATAGAATACATTACCCCACCATATAGACAAGCCCTAAGAAAACGTTCCCCCATTGTGGAAGGCAAATTTGGAAAGAACAAGAATGGCTAATGTAGTTGTGATTTGGGTGGGGCATCCCTGAGGCAAGGCCCTCAATGCTACATACATGGGTGGCACTTCCAATGGAAGTTATCAGATAGTGAGAAGCACTGGTCCAAATTCTATTGTGTTCTATCAATCTCTCTCTCTCTCTATCAGCAATCCATTTGTTGGTCTTTGCTTTAAAATTAGACTCAATGCACTGTGTTCATATTTGAACTTTCCCCTATGATATCCCTCTCTGGGGTCAGCAAAAAAGCTGATCAGAAATCCAGATCTCTTTTATGACATTTAGAGCACAACTGAGCTCAATAGTTCTCCTCTTGTTCCAATGGACTGAGTGCTTACGGTCAGGGGCTGGTTATGCCTAACTGAGTACCACATCAATTACCTTATGATCAACACTGAAGAGATGCCCAAAGTTAGTGCTTATCAGTTTGGGCTTACACTTGGAGTAATGACATGCTGTAAGGTGGAAGTGAAAATGGTGACCACACTTGGTGCACACTTCCCTAAAAATTTACATTGATGGGCAAAATGAGTAATGCCAGAAGGTGGCAAAACTGTGGGGCAAAAGGTCCTGATAGAAATCAGGAGACCTTGGGGTACTGTAGTCTTTATTCAAAATGCCCACCTTCTACCATTATATTCAGTGAGCTGGAAGCCGTAGTCTGCTAACAAGATGGCAAGATGGCCACCATATCCCTACATCCCTGCATGTGGAAGAGAAGCTGCCTCTTATAGAAGTGGCCATTTTCCATTGTTTCTTATGGAAATGAAGCCAGGATGTCATCAGTGAAGATGACCAGACCCTTTGTTCTATGGCTAGGAACCTGGACTGAAAACTGTAAAGGGACAGGAAAATCAAGAGAACAGGAGGGGGAATGAGGAAGTGCAGGGGAATAGGGCATGGCAAAGAGGAAATGTGATGGTAAGAGACTGTGAGGGGAAATGAAGGAAAAGATGGGAGCAGGATAATATAGAGGTACTGGTCTTAGACAGGCGCAAGAAGGGCAAATGTGAGCAGGTGAAGACTGGATGGGACAGGGAGAAAGGCAGAATGGAGCTGGGATTGAGGATGGAGGCATGATAGTGATAGGGAAAGGGACCGGAGAGGAATAGGTGGTGAAGTCTCTCACCCCAGGGATTATGAAAAGAGAATTGGAGTCCCCCTTTGACTAAGCCATGTTTCTGTGTATGTATTTCAGGCTGAATTTTGTACTTGTCATGATGGCACACAAACAGAGTGGCAAGCTTAACCCTAAAGGATCAAAAATCAGAAGGCAGATGAAAAACTGCTTTTTTTAATGTAATGATTTTTAAGGCAATATCATTGTTTTAAGGGTCCAACTCATGATTATTGAATACTTGGAGTTGGCAAGAATTTGGCTCAGCTTGGTTCAACATTGAATTGTGTCTATCTGATCTACCGTGGTGCCTCATGGGAGCTGTAGGTTGGATACCTCATGTGATCATCGTCCTCTATAGACTGGGTTCCCTGCCCACTTCTACACCTCCCATGATGCACCATGGTCATGCAACTGCCATGACACACCACAATAGTTCAGCCACAGGGGAGACTGTGGTGCATAATGAGCAACTACAACTCCCATGAGGCATAGTGGCAGCTCAGGTAGACACAGATTATTGCCAAACTGTCCCAAAGCAAAATGTTTCAAATCAGTTCAACAAACTGAAATGGTTTGATTCGGGATGACCTAATCCAATTGGAAAATTTCAACCAAATCTAAGTTTTCCAGCAGAAAACCATCATTCTGTGGAAACTATATTTTCCTTCAAAAAAACATTCAAATGGAAAATTCCCCATCAGCTCTATTACTTAGCAAATAATACAATTCCTTATCGAACATACATACAGTGAGTCACATACACCCCCCCTAAGCTATGGGACAAACATTCAGAGCCTCACAGTCTGCCACTCTCACTTTGACCATAGAGAAACCCACTTTTCATTATGTGTATTCACCGTGCTTGAATGTGGCTTCTAGGCCGATGCTGCTGCAATACACAGCATGAGCCCCTGCACGTCACAGCTAGGCCTTCCCAAACGAGGGGATTAAATTAGACTGCTTGTGCCAGCTCCAGGAGAGATATGATCCATCCCCATTGAGTTCTTGGGCAAAGACCCCAGCAGGAGGAGCGTATGTGGAAACATTTATGAAATTACCCGCTGATTTCCATCTTGATGAAGAAATTTATCTGGAATTGTTCTCCTATTTCTTCCCCTTCACTCTTCTCGCATTTAGTGCATTAAGCCAAGGCACGCTGAGAGACAATGGGCTAGCTTTGGCTCCGTACTGTGATTTGGGCATTAAAGGGCTAGGTCCTTCTGGGTATGTCTACACAGCAGTTTGGAGTGAGCCTCCCAGTCTCGGCTGACAGACTTGGGCTAGCGCTCCGAAAGTAGCTGTGTAGACAGCTCTTTGACATTGTGTCTCAGGCTGGAGTTCAGGCTCTGAACCCTACCTCCCCCCCAGGCTCCAGAGCCCGAGCGCCAGCCAATGCCACAGCTTGAAAGCATTGTCTACGCAGCTATTTTTAGCGTTCTAGCATGAGCCCCGCTAGTCCAAATCTGTCAACCCAGGCTGGGCGGCTCACTCCAAAATGCTCTCTATATATACCCTTGTAATACACAGCACAGCCACTTCCCTGCCACTTGTTCTGAGTGACCAGGCACTGCTGTCTATCCTCTGTTAAAGGGGTATCCTTCTTCTCCTTATAGTCAACCTGCCAGTACAGATTGGACAGTTGCCAGAGGGTGAACTCTACTGACTACGTTCAACATAGCAACTGGTGCCAGTGTGAAGTCTCCACCTATTACTCTCATGCTTGGAGGCGAGAGGTTTGCCCCACTGCACTCAGCCCTTGCTCTCACTGTTCTTATCAGCAATCTCTTTTGCATTAGGCTGGAGAGAATATGGTTTGAGATGAATTTGATGAGATTTATAGTAGGGTTGTTGATTAATCACAGTTAACTACCGCGATTAACTCAAAAAATTAATTGTGATCGATCACAGTTTTAATTGCACTGTTAAACAATAGAATACTAACTGAAATTTATTAAATATTTTGGATGTTTGTCTACATTTTCATCTATATTGTATTCTGTGTTGTAATTGAAATCAAAGTATATATTATTTTTGATTACAAATATTTGTTAGAATGATAAACAAAAGAAATAGTATTTTTCAATTCACCTCATACAAGTATTGTAGTGCAATCTCTTTGTCATGAAATTGAAACTTATAAATGTATAATTATGTACAAAAAAACTGCATTCAAAAATAAAACAATGTAAAATTTTAGAGCTTGCAAGTCCACTCAGTCCTACTTCTTGTTCAGCCAATCGCTCAGACAAACAAGTTTGTTTACATTTGTAGGAGATAATGCTGTCCGCTTCTTGTTTACAATTTAATACTTGTAATCAAAAATAAATATAAAGTGAGCACTGTACACTTTGTATTCTGTGTTGTAATTGAAATCATTATATTTGAAAATGTAGAAAACATCCAAAAATATTTAAATAAATGGTATTCTATTAATAACAGTGTGATTAATCGCAATTAATTTTTTTAATTGCTTGACAGCCATAGTTTATAGTCAATGACTCTGATAAAAATATTTTGCCCATGTTAATTTCACGCCGCTGGAATCTGTATGAACTTGTTTTGCTAAATATCTCTTGTGGACTTGGAATTTCCTGTGGTCCATCCCCTCTACCCACCACACTGTCTCTCTCTGATGGCTTTGATGGGGACAGCATATAGCTCTCTTTAGGTTGGAAGGTGCTCTAGATAAATTCCTGTTTCAGGGGGAAGAGTGGAATTGTACAGACAGAACTGTACAAGTCCCCAACACAGCAGCAAATTTTAATGATTTGACTGAATCCAAATGATAATTTCAAAGGTAATTTCCTGTGAAGCTGACTTCAGTGGGGCTGCCTGTGTGTAACGGATCAAAATTTGGCCCAATGTTGCTAATGATCTGCTGAGGGTATATCTATGCAGCAGTCAGAGGTGCCACAGCAGCATGTGTAGACATACTGGAGCTAGCTAGCGTGCGGACCAATAGCAATGAAGCTGTGATAGCACAGACTTCAGCACAGGCTGTACAAGCTTGCCCAGGCCCTGGGTATTTCCTCGAGTGGCTAGCCCGCACTGACGTCCATGCTGCCACAGCTTCACTGCTATTGGGAGTCATGATAGCTCAGGTGTATCTACAGGTGCTGCAGTCACCTCTCCAACTGCATTGCAGACTTACCTTGACGTTGTCTGCCCCCCTTTTCATGTACTAAACACCCAGCTGCTGCTAAACCCAAGGAAGTACCACCACTCCTCTGATAGATAGTAAGGCTCATAGAGCATTAGATTCAGAAGGAACCAAGAACAGAAGGAGAGGGATGGAAAGTATTGCCCAGGGCATATTTGAAGGCAAGGAACATATTTTTAGTCTAATTTTATTATCCAAATCTTACATAAGGAAACATGAGCCCTAACAGTACAATGAATGTGCTTTTAATACATCGGAAAATAAGAACATAGGTCTCAGTTTGGTCACAAATGTCTGAATCTAGGAAGCGCCTGTCCCAGTGAAGTCATTGGGAGGATGCACAGAAGAAGGTACTGTGCAGAGTAAGAAGAGGTAGCAGAAATCGGACATCAGAAGCAATGCACCGTATGTATGAATACAGAACAGAACTGCTGTTCTGTATTCTACATGGCTTAAGCATGCTAGCCTTTAACACAGCTCCTGCTGCTATATAACATCAGTGAGATGTTTGGCTATTCCCCGCCCACATCCCTCAAAGACCCTGCCATGAGGTGATTCACTCTCCAGCGGAGGAGAGGATGAATACGGTTTCCTGGAAGTACACCTCTGTTGTCACAGTAATTCTAAAAATAAGTCTACTGCACAGTATGTTTAGTCCCGTAAGGGACAGGCTGTGGTTGGACCAGTGAGAGTGCTCAAGGAGAGACAGAGTGCAGGGACCTCACTCACACGTTAGACCAGCCAGTCACTGTCATTGCAAATCAAGGCACAGAGACTGCAATAGACTGCCACAGCTAGAAGTGCTAGCCCCTGCTAACGAGGGGAGGGGTGTGGGCAGAGCTATGTCCCTGACCTCCTCAGTATTATCTAGCAGAGGTGAGCCAGTATGTGAAAGCGAAGATAAAAAACACAAGCTCCAGCCGCTAAAATGATAGTAGAACTGGCTGTTCCACTGAGCACTCCCCCATTCTCAGGCCAACTAGCCCATGCCACCACTCATTGTTGCCTGTGCTACCAGGGCTTCGCTAATATTTTTAAAGCACTAGGGTGAGTATGTCTATGTGCCTAGGTGCCGACTTCTGCTCCCGCTGTTGGGTGCTCAACCCCCTCAACCCTGGGACCCACCCTGACTCCACCCCTTCCATGAGGCACCACCCATGCCCCGCCCCCATCCCAACCCCTTCCCCAAAGTCCCCACCCCAACTCCGCCCCCTCCCTGCCCCTATTCCGACTCCTTCCCCAAATCCTCGCCCCAGCCCTGTCTCTTCCCAGCCTCCTCCCCTGAGCGCTTCACGTTCCCGCTCCTCCCCCTCCCTCCCGGAGCTTGCTACACCGTCAAACAGCTGTTTGGTGGTGGCTGGACGGGAAGCGCTGGGAGGTAGGCAGAGGAGTGGGGATGTGGCGCACTCAGGGGGAGAGGTGGAGGAGGAGGTGGGGCAGGGAGAAGGGGAGCTTGGCTGCCAGTGCATGCAGAGCACCCACTAATTTTTTCCCCGTGGGTGCTCCAGCCCCAGAGCACCCACGGAGTTAGTGTCTATGTCTATGTGAGGTGGGAATCACACCCCTAGCTCATAGTGTAGATGTAGCCCAAGTATATCTCTCTCTCTCTCACACACACACACACACACACACAATATGCAGGCTGTAGCTTAAACCTATCATCTTATCCTAAAGCTTTAGGGGTCATGACTCATTAGTGGATTGCAATGCTTTTTAAGAAAGTAATTGAAATAACATTTCCCCACTCTGAGTAGATTTGGAAGATAGACGTCAATATCACTTAAGTTTTTCCTCTTCCTCCTCCCCCAGCAATCACAGATGCCTTAAAAAAAAGATAGAAATATTATCTTTCACTACATTTTCAGTCACTGCCACTTCTTGCATTGGCTACAGAGATGTCAGCTGAGAGATTCCCATTCCCCTGCCCTCACAGGCTAAACAAGGTGCCCCCACTGAACTCAGCTGGCCCAGGAAGTAAGGGTTAGTGCTACAGGACCACCCAGCCAGACACATGGATGTTTAACAAGAGGAACCCATTGCGTTACATGTATTCTGTTGTGCCGCTCTTTTGGGAAGCCCAGAACTGCAAGCTGCTGTGTTACCGCTCTGCCTAAGCAAGAGGGCTTTGCTGGAGCTTAAACTGTGTGTCAGCTCTTTGCCACCCCAGTCTGTCCGCCTTCCCAGCAAACTCCTCAAGACTCTGCCAGTCTAAACCTTGCCTTGCAAGTAATACTCAGTGAACCGCAATGCCTGAGTTCACCAGAGACATCTCTTCACAGTCCAGGGTACATCTCTCACTGGATACTCACAGAAATTAAGTATGCTGTCTCCAAAGAGACAGAATTCATCCCAGCCTGTTGGCTCATCAAGGGCACATTCTTTACTTTAATACACAACGCTGAGATGGTTTAACTAAGAATAAGTTTATTAATGAAGAACAGAGATTTAAGTGATATGAAGCAGAGCTGACAAACAGAAAAGGGTTACAAACAAAACAAAACACACTTTCTAGGGGCCAGGAGTTAACTTTAGGCAAAGATTGTAGCTTGTCAAACAGCTTTCTCAGTTACATCAAGCTACCACAGGGCAAACTTTTTGGCCTGAGGACCACATCGGGTTTCAGAAATTGTATGGAGGGCCAGTTAGGGGAGGTTGTGCCTCCCCAGACAGCCAGACCCCCGCCCCCTATCTGACCCCCCTGCTTCTCACCCCCTGATGGCCCCCCCAAGACCCTCTGCCCCATCCACCCCCCTGCTGTCTGTCCCCTGACTACCCCCGGACCTCCCTCCCTCCCTCCCCTCTGACAGGCACTGCACATACACAGCCATCCACAGGCCGGAACACTCAACTGAGTTGTGTGAATGATCTCCCAGCCATTCATGAACCATCAATAGAGAGGCTCCAGCCAATTCCCCTCAGCTCCCCAGCCTGGCACCCCAGAACTGTGCCATCTTGCACTGCTCAAGTTTCCCATGGACAGTGCAAACTCATTAATAAGTTCACCACTCCCTCCGTGTAGAATGGACATACACTAGCCTTTGAGGTCTGAGCTGAGATTTTCCAAGCACTTCAACCAAAACACACTGTTTTAGGTAAAATATAAAACAGATTTATGAAATACAGAAAGATAGATTTTAAGTGATTATAAGTAGCAGGCATAGAGATCAAAGCTGGTTACCTAAGAAACAAAAATACATTTGCAGTCTAATTCTAACTTAAACAGACTAAGCAAGATTTGAATCAAGCAGTGTCCCACTCTGTCAGATGGTACAAGCAGGTTACAGTTCCTCAGTACACAGACTGGACCATCTTTCAGCCTGGGACCAAACTTCCCCAGTTTTAAGTCTTTGTCTTCCAGACGTTTTTCCAGATGTGGAGATGGGGGTGGGAGGAGAGGCCAAGTGATAATGTCACTTTCACTCTTTTATACTTTCTTCTAGCTGCTAGAAAGATTCTTGCTGTGATGTGGGTTAGCCTGCCCCCATGGTGTACAGGCCTTCTTCACGAAGCCTCTGGGCTAGGGGATTCAGTGTTGATGACACCATGAATGCCCAGCAGGCTGGTGATGGCTATTCCTTTGTTGTAACTGAAAGGCCGGTTGTGGGCGTTCCTAACTTCACAACATATTTCAGTCACACACACAGCAATACTTCATAACTTCACATACAATGATAGTACATACAATTCAACTGGATATTAATATTCAACAGATCAAGACTTCTAAAATGATATATCATAAGGCATGGTTTGTACAAAACATATTATAATGATCTGACAGTGGTGAATATGGGGGTTCCAGGGTGCTACTTTGAAGTACGGAGTGTCACAATGAGTCAACAGTATGATGCTGTTGCAAAAAAGGTAAATGCAATTTTGGGTTGCATTAACAGAGGTGTAGCATGCAAGTCATGTGAGGTGATAGTACGCCAGGTGAGTAGAGTTGTATTATGTCCAATTTTGGTCACCACTGTATAGAAAGGACGTAGAGAAACTAGAAAGGATCCAGAGGCGAGCAACAAAGATGATCAAAGGGATGGAATGCAAGCCATATGAGCAAAGGCTGAAGGAACTGGGTATGTTTAGTTTGGAAAAGAGGCGATTAAGGGGGGAACATAGTAGTTGTCTCCAAATATTTGCCAGGCTGCCATAAAAAAGATGGAGAAAAATTGTTCTCTCTGCAGGCAGGGTAAGAGGCAATGGATTCAAATGGCAGCATAGCAGATTTAGATTAAATCTCAGGAAATACTTCCTGATAGTAAGAACAGTAGGACAATGGAAAAGATGCCTAGGGAGGCTGTGGAATTGCCTTCACTGGAAGTTTTCGAAAGGAGGCTTGATAGCCATCTGTCTTGGATGGGTTAGATACAACAAATCCTGCATCTTGGCAGTGGGTTAGACTAGATGACTCTTGCCGTCCCTATTAACTCTATGGTTCTATGTCCCCAGTTTTTATATGGTGCCTTAAACGTCGTTCTTCGGCTAAATATTCTGAGAGTGTGTTGAATGTGCCTGTAATAAGTCCTAGCCGGGGCTCGACCCTTCCGGGCAGGAGGGGAGCCACACCGACTCACTACTGTGGGAACAAGCAGTCAGTTAGTCCCGAAGCTCCGGCTCTTTGGTGCAGGGTCGGAGCAACCACAGTTAAAGCTCAGGCCCTTGACTGCAGGGGTGGAGCAAACACAGTAAAGCTCAGGCCCTTGACTGTAGGGGTTGAGCCAGCAAGCAGTTCAGAAGCCCAGGCCCTGGATCAGGGCGGGGCAAACACAGGTAAGCTCAGGCCCTTGTTTGCAGGGGCTGAGCAAGCAAATAGTTCAGAGCCCAGGCAAGGCACGCCTAGGCTTTCTGTAGCCGAGTGTTGGGTGAGGGGGATGCCTGCCACCCGTGAGCGGGGGTGGCAGGGGGGAACGCAGGCCCACCCACTCCACTGCGTTCCAACCCGGGGCCCTAGCAGCGGTTACTGCCTCTGCTGGTCAGTGGGGTATCCAGACCGCAACACACTGACATTGGCTCACATTCAGTTGCAGCCGGACCGGGGTCGGCTACCCCCGGGCCACTTCCGTGATCCCCCTCAGAGCCTACCTCGTTCGTCGCGCCGGGCTCAGGCCAGTCCATCTGCATGGGCTCCTCTCGGCCAGGGCTCGGTGGCAGGTCCGGTAGCTCTGCCGGGAAGTCAGGCCAACGGTCCTCAGGCGGCTCCTCTGGGTAGCAGCAGGGGCGGAGGGGTTCGGGTACAGTCTCACCCTCAGGGTTGGTGGGGTGAGGCTCCCAGGGATTCTCCCAGTGACGGGAGCGGACGGGCTCCGGTGGCTCCTCCTCGTAGCATGCCCAGGGTAGCTCGGGCCAGCTAGGGTCCAGGCCTCGGTCTTCGGCGGTCTCCTGGCCGGGAGCTCCCGGCCACACGTCTGCTCCCTGCAGTGGCTGGCCGCCGACTGAGCTCTGGCGGCCGGCCTTTATACTTCCTGTCCCGCCCCTTGACTTCCGGGGGGCGGGGACAGGCGGTGGTGGTCCCACCCACTCTGGTGCCTGCACGTGGGCTCCCTCTTCTGGGCAGGAGGGGAGCCACACCGACTCACTACAGTGCCCTTTACCAATTAGCATAAAGGGGCTCCTACGGTCATATATGTATTCGTGACTAATTAAACACTTTTTTCCCCCTCACAAATGTTTTGATAAAGGGGAAACACTGATCATGCTATGAATGGTCTGATCAAAGGAATCCTATCACATACTTCTCTTCACTACAACTCTATGGTTATAGGTATTAGCAGTCACTGGTGTTTTAACCACCATGCCATTTAGAACTAATATGATCAGGGTGAGAGAAAATGGTAGTCAAAACACTGGTGTCTATGTACACTAATACTCCCAGGGGAGATTTTCAAAGGCACAACTGTTAGCTAGGTACCTAAGCCCTACTGGCTTCCTTGGCAGTTAGGCAGCTAACCTCCCTGTTGAGCCTTTGAAAATTTTCCCTTCCACTGTTGCTACCACTGGCAGGAAAATTTAGGAAATAAAGGCTAGCGTAGACACCTCCTTGTATGCTCCATATGTTAATACTAATGTCCAAGACAATTTAATTTAATGAGGAATAGATGTCTGTAGCACATGTGGCTTTGCTGTACTTATTTACATTTCAGATACATCTCCTAATGTGAGAGCCTCAGGAATCGTAGTTTATCTGCTTGCTTCTCATTATTTTTATTAGACTTACCATGACTCTACAGATGGCATAATTTAAAATATATTTTCCAAAGCACTGCAACATCTGTGTCAGTTCATTGCTGTGTTTCTAATCATCCCATTTTTCTCTGCACCTACTAATGAGTAGAATTATGTGTGGTGATCTTTGGATGGGCTTCTTTTACACAAGTCATAAAAATCTTTTTAACTAGGGTCAATATTTGTCTTAGAGTTACTATACTTAAAATGATTTGTGTAGCTCTGCATTCCGATTAAGCAATTCCTTATACAATACTAGAAACTCACTATTTTTTTTTTTAATTGTAGGCATAGTATTAGGTTCACATTTCTGTAGTAAAACTGAAAGGCGTGGAGATGCAATTTGATTACAAGGGTACATATCAGATCACATGCTTAAAAAAATTAATATTTTCCCTGTTTCCAATTTACTGTATTAAAATAAAATTTGAAAAGACTCAAGGCCTGAAATATTTGACTGTTGTTCAGCTCTTCCTACTTCATAACTTCTTCTAACCCCCAATGGAAAACTCTTTGATTGGCATTCCTCATGGTGACTGAGTACTTGGGTTTCCACCCATAACCTTTGTTCAGCCTTATTTTACCTATTCCCATTTTGGACTATGGAAAATTTATAAGGCTTGCTTGCGAAAAGCAAATATTGAAGGTATGTCAACTGAGAGTTTATTGTTAACTGAGTTTGGACTCCACAGACAAGTAATGATTTGTATAAGAATATTATCCTAAAAAGATAAATAGACATTGAGAAATGAACATAACATTTGAGTTCCATCAGCCAGAACATCGTAGGTCAATCACGCCTAACACAGCATGATATGTCTAAATGAGGCCCAAGTGAAATTTAAGTCTGTTTTATCCAGTGAAAAATTTTAAAAATGTTTTACTAAGGAAAAAAAATTGTAGCTTGGCTAAGCCCTGTTGTAAGTATGGTTTAGAACTCTTGGGGGGAGAGGGATGGCCCTAAGTTACTCGGGTGTTTGGTAATGGCACATGGAGCCTTTTACTACTGGGACATCCATCCAGGTCATTAGTGAAAGTCATTACCATCAAAATGAGTTGAGAGTTCTACTTGATAGTATTCAAAGGTGCCAAGAGTTTGAGGCTCTGCTACTTACATGATGTGAGACTTTGGGCAAGCCCCTTAATTTCTTTTGGTCTCGCTTTACTCATTACTAATGTGGAAAAGATAATACTGTACCTACTTCACAGGGGTGATGTGAGGCCTTATTTTCTGTTATGTCATGACCCCTCTACAGATATAGATGACAAAATCTATTTACCTGTAGGCGTTCTACATGACAGAACCTTCTGACATAAGGGGTTCCCCAAAAAGGCACGGAGTTGAGGGTATTCCACGACGTGGGTATTCAGGCTATTTTCAGCTGCTTGAACAACCCCTAGTTGTCTGTTGCAGCTGCTAGTAAATTAGAGTTGCCCCCTGAGGCAGCTGTTACTTAGGGTACGTCTACACTACCCGCCGGATCGATTTATCGCGTGTAGCGTAGATGTGATAAATCGATCCCCGATCGCTCTCCCGTCGACTGCTGAACTCCAGCTTGGCGAGAGGCAGAAGCAAAGTTGACGGGGGAGCGGCGGCCGTCGATCCCACGCTGCGAGGATGCGAAGTAAGGGATTCTAAGTCGATCTAAGATACGTCGACTTCAGCTACGCTATTCTCGTAGCTGAAGTTGCGTATCTTAGATCGATCCCCCTCCCCCCCCCCAGTGTAGACCAGGCCTCACAGTGAGGGGAGGACAGGTTTCTGTAAGGGGCCAAGAACAGGGGAAGCACCAAGGTGGCTTTTAAAGGCACCTCTCACTCAGAACCAGACCTACCCCTCTTCCTGCACCACACAGAGTGCAGCCAGAATAAACAGGCTCTATGTTTTTCCTGGGACAGTCTGATTACATATCACACTGGAAAGTTGAGAAGTTCTCAGCACAGCTTGCAGAGCGAGCATGAGGCACGCCTTGTTGCAGCTCTTCATATCGCTAGTCACATTGCACTTCGTCCTTTCCCTGGTGTCATTGCAGCAACACCACATAATACAGCTGTCCTCAGAACTACACAGCCCCCGTCAGCTTTTGCGCAGAGGAAGTACAAGCCACTTCTTCTGGCCCTGTGCTGGCACCAGGTTTACAAGCTCTTTTTTGCCCCAGAGTAGCTAGTGGAGACTTCTGTTTAATGTAAACACAGCTGGTGTATTTCTGTCATTTGGAATTTCCGTATTTATTGTAATGAATGCACTTTCCTTGTAGTGGGAACCTCTTAAGCATCTTTCAAATGATTGTCATGCCATGAAATAGCTGACCCTTACCTGAAAACCTACACAGCTGCAGTGATCAGATTCCAGTCCATTTCTTTTTTGTGTCCAGACTTCTTGAGGATTGCTTGGTACTGCCAAAGTTTGCATGGTGTCTGTTTTTATTATTTCATCAAATGCCAACTAACTGGTTCCTTGTTCTATTTGACCAGCTGTTTCATATAATCTGTCATTACAACTGGCATTAAAAATCCCCCTGGAGGAACACAATAACTAGAATTTGTTGACTCTGCAGTAATTCATGGAAGATGGTTAGTATGCAAAAAATCCACATTTTTTAAATGTGAGCATCACAATATCAATCCTATTGTGACTGATATAGCAGTTTCCTTTAAAAACCTTATTGAATTAAGTTTAAGTATCGTTGGAGTCCATTGTGTTAAATGCAAAGGTTATGTATTATTGAGAGCCCAGGGAAATGCTATGAACTTTAAAGGACTATATTGAACAGTGGGCCAGCCAAGAATGAACTTTTGTGCAAACAATTTCCCTGGGGAATCTCTAGGGGGAGGTGCATGCAAATTCCCACCTCCGCTTATGCCAAAACCCAGCCTTTTGAAGCTGCACCATGAGGAAAGGAGCATTATATACTGCTTGCCTTTTTCTGGAATCTAACGATCAAAGGCCGATATAAAGGGAAGGCTAACTCATCTATGGGTGCGTTCTAAGCTAAAGCTGTTATGAACTTGTAATGTCAGAAAAACACTTTTATGGTCTTTGAAGGACTGACTTCTACCAGACCCTTTATTAGCATGGGTGTACATTGTTATTGATTTTAAAATGTTTTCTCTGTAATTCTTTCACCTTAAGAATAAATGTGCTTGCTTAGAAAATGCTGTAACTTAGGGGCAATTATATTGTTTACTTTCTCTTCAGAGGCTATGAAGCGTAGAGGCTGACCTCTTTAGGCAACCTGGCTTTCTGGGAATAATAGTGTAGGCAGGGAACTGTAAAAACTCTGGTTAGGAGGGAGAGAGGGTCTCCACCCAGAACAGGTGACACTTGGGAGCCAAAAGCCTAGCAGTGAGTGGTCTTGGTGGGACTGCAGAGGGAGAATTATCCTGAACTAGGACACCTACTATTAAGGCTGAAATGATTCTCTCATTCTTACCCATTTCAGTCATGAGTAATTTCCCCCAGAATTCAGCCTGGAACGTCTCATGCTCTGTCTTAGTCCGGAGTTGAATTTGTTTCCTTTTGAAATGAAAGAAAATGTGTTCAGATACCATTAAACAATCAGAACTATTAAGAAAGTTACTCAGATGCTTCCTGAACTTGGATAATTCAAGAAACATTTTGTGTAGAGCTTCACACTGGGCTTGCACGTATGGGGCAAACATGAGTTTGTGTTTAGGGAGGAAATTTGAGTATGAATGTTCAAACTGTTTCCCTTATTGATTTAAAACACGCAACGTGTGATGTTCCAAATGTCTCTGCCTGTGGTTGCAGTAACAGTCTCAGAGCTGCTGGTTATTGTGGTTGACTCTACAGTCAGATGAGGTGTAGTCTGGAACCCATTTGATGGAACTTTAATAGCATATTATGTTTAGGCTCTTAGCATATGTATATGCTGAGAGAGCCTAAATATTTTCCTTACAGTAGGCCCTTCAGCTTTGCAGCATGTCCCCTACACAACAGCTTTATACAAATATTTTAAGCCAATGGCAAAACTCCAAACCTGAGTGACGTATTTATAAATCTATTCTGGGCTTCATATATTATGGGTGTTGCCATAAGTTGCAATTGGAGAGGCAGCAACTGGATGCTTTGTAGTGTACAGGCCAGATCCTCAGCTGGTGTAAATCAGCATGGCACCATTGGCTTAGAGTCATAGAGATTAAGGCAAGAAGGGGCCACCACATCATCCAGTCCGATCTCCTGTATATCACAGGCCACTAACCCCACCTGGTACCACACATCAACCAGTATTAGACCATAGTGTTACAGCCCTCAGCTGTTTGTGCCTCAGGCAGAAAACCAGAGGGACCAGGGTGAACCAACGCCCACGGCCTCTGGAATGTTAGGGAACTGAATAAGTGCGAGACACCCAGAGGTCCTATGCCAATTTTCACCAGCTGAGTATGTGTGCCTAGGACTTTACTGGTCTGAGTTGATATCATTTGGTGTGCTAAGCAAAGCAGGGCTGGGACTGGTCTGTTTGTGGAACTGTAAAGAAACAGCCCGAGGAGCATATGGAGCTGATTCTAGAACCTGATCCAAAGACACAGAAAGAACATAAATGAGCCACGAGGGTGATATAAGCAGCTCTAGACGCCCCCTCTCAAGAGCATGGTGGGGTGAAACCAGAGCCAGGAGGGTGCATTTCAGGGGCAGGAGAAAGAGCAGCCGTCCCACTCGGTGCTGTGGAGGTTCTATACTGCTGTGTATCACATAGGCAGTCAGACAGGCTGACATAAATTAGAGCAGCTTGCATGGCTATTTTAACTTATGCTGGGGACAGTTTCAGCAATCCAGGATCTGAATGGCACAAAAGTGGAATAAACATGTCCTCTCCCAAGAGACAGGACACAGAATTGGCACTGTCTTCAGTGCACCAAACTGCTGTTTGGAGGGCTTGAACAGAAGACAACTGACAGAACAAGCCATTTCTTTTAGCTTCTTAGCAGTAGGTAGCCCTGTATGCAGGGGCGGCTCTAGGCACCAGCAAAGCAAGCATGTGCTTGGGGCAGCCCATTTGCAGGGGCGGCAGGGATCCAGCATGGGAGCTGAGAACCAACAGGGGGCCCTGGGAGCTGTAGTTCCTCGTATGCTCCCTGCCTATAGAGCCAGCCCTGGAGCAGGGAAAGAACTACATTTCCCAGCATTCCCTTGGCCACTACCAACAGGAAAGAGGGGGAGGGAGTGAGGAAGCTGAGACCTCATGCTGCAGCCTGCTGTGAATGGAGAGCTGCACTGGGAAGGTAGGGATACCATATTTTAACATTCAAAAAATAGGACACTCCATGGGGAGGGAGGGTAGCCCCACCCTGCCACCATCCACTCCCTCCGACTGCCCCCCACAGAAACCCCAACCCATCCAACCCCGCCTGCTCCCTGTCTCCTGATCACCCCCCCCCAGGTCCCCCACCCCCTATCTAAGCCCCACTGGTCCTTGTCCCCAACTGCCCCCTCCTGAGACCCCCCCAACTTACCCCCTAGGACCCCACCCTCTACCTGTCCCCTGACAAACCCCTGGGACTCCCATGCCTATCCAACTGCTGCCTGTCCCCTGACTGCCCCCCCAAACTCATCTAATCCCCCTTCTCCCTGCCCCTGACTGCCCCCCCAAACCTCCACCCCATCCAACCCCACCTGCTCCCAGTCCCTTGACTGCCCCCCCTGAATCCCCTACCCCTTCTCCAACCCCCCAACCCCCTTACCGTGCCACTCAGAGCAGTGTGTCTGGCTTCGCGCAGCGCCAGACACGCTGCTGCATACATGCTGCCATGCTCCCCTGCAGAGCCACAGCCCCCCCCACGCCCCCGCTTTCCAGATTTGAACACCGCAAAATTCAGGAGTGCTCAAGCTCAGTTTGGGCGGCTGTTACTTCATTTCTCCCAAATCAAATATACTGATCCACTGTAACTTGCTATAGAAAAAAATAGGATAAAATTGAGCAAGAAATGCTTCCCAATGGTTATTAGGACTGGAATTGCTATTTTCAACAGCCATTTCCTTTTTTGTTTGTTTATTTGTTTAAAAGGAAGACAGTGATATTGCATTGGCAAATTCCCCATAGAAAGAAAGAGTGGAACAAAAGAATAATAAAGGCACCTCAACTTTTCCTCATTTATGTAGGACAGTCTTATAATATGCATCCAGATATCCTCCAATCACACAAGCTGAAAAGTGTTCCACTTTACTGCAGTTCTGTAACCATATGGGAACCAATCCTGTCTGTGTTCTGTGCACACCTAAAATTCCTGCTGAATGACCTGCCCTGGGAGCGAGTTACCAGTGACCCAGGGCTGCAGCGGAAGGAGGGTGCAGGTGGTGGTTGGCGGGGGAGAGCTCAGGGCTGGGGCAGCAGGAGGTGTGTGTGTGCGGGCAATGGTGGGGGGGATAGGGGAGAGCCCAGGGCTGGGGCAGCAGAGGGGTGCGGGTGGTGGGGGAGAGCCCAGGGCTGGGGTGGCAGGGGGGTGCGACAAGGAGCCCAGGGCTGGGACGGGGGGCAGCCAAAATTTTTTTTGCTTGGGGCAGCAAAAAACCTAGAGCCGGCCCTGCCTGTATGACTTTTTGATTCAGAGATCACTGGTTGATTTTCACTGTGGGAGTGACAGCTTGCAAATAAGACACAACCTCTTGCCGTTAAAGCACATGATCTTTGCTCTATTCCTGGAACTGTGGCTGATTTCCTGTGTGGTTTTGGGCAAGTCACCTAAGCCAAAATGTTCAAACCAAGAGCCAGGCTGCTAGGTGCTCAGCACTTTGAAAAACAAATTGAAATGTCTCACACTTGTCCTTGGCCCACAGGTGAATGAGAGTTTTGTCTTAGAAGGGACTGCAGGGTTTGGCACTTTGTAATTCTTCTCTCCCCCCCACCTCATCTCCACAGACATAAGCCCATGTTATGTAGACCATGAGCCTGCAATATGTAATTTAAGCCCTTTATAAATATGAAATCACAAAACAGGAATCTGAAACCACTAATTTCAAATTTTATTTTCAGTCCCTATTTTAAATAACTTGTCAAAATAAACAAATACCTCCTAGGCTGAGACCTTATCTGGCAATTTTTAGGCCTGAGTGGATTTTTACAGCCAAGTTATAAGTCCCTGAAGGGACTTATAACAGGAACAATAATACAGACTTATTTGTAATGGCATGAATGGCACCACAAAAAATATTTTGACTGTGCAGATACTGCATAATATTTAAATAGCAAATTCCTTTTTATTTTTACTGGCAGATTCCTAAAGTATAGATGGGTAATTGCGGAAGGGGAACTTTTATTATAGTACCCAGAGGATGGACAGATGGATATTGGCTTCTATATTGTTTTCACATACAGCTACGATACCATGAAGAGGGAATACGATGAATAAGCCAAAGCCAAAGCCCCATTAAGATACACACAGTAAACCTCACTCCTTAGGAGCTCCCAATCTGATGTGTTTCAGGCTTAGCTTGACCAAGACACACATCCTAGAGAACAGTCATTCTTTGCAATATGCATTAGACCAACTGAATAAGCAATTAAAGGCAGGTATGGAAGCAGGCAAAGCATCTCAACATTCTGGCAAAGTGAATTAAAAATCCAAAGGGATCTTTAAACCAAATATTGGCTTTTCACAACAGCAAAATCAGTAAAGTGTTCCCACTCAGCCATAAAAGTTACTGCGGTTGTGCAATCAGGTTGGGACTATGACCTTAGGAAATATACTCCAACAGAGTTAATTGAAAGGAATATTGAAATTCCCCAGTTTAAAAAAAAAAAATCAAAGAGGATAGTAACAAACAATAATGGACAAGGCCCCATTTCCAGCTTCCTCAACAGCGTAAGTACTAACCTGAAGAATTCTAGGGAAAACGTACATATGCAGAAAAAGTTAGACAACTTATTTTTTTAAGGGCCTAATCCACTGAAGTCCATTGAAAGACACCCATTGATCTTAAAAGGTTTAGTATTAGGCCTTAGGCATGCTACTCCCTGGCTCCAGTGTGGAGATGCCCACAATGTATTGGCCCAAGCTGAGTGCTCGGAGCCTCTGGGATCCACACAGCTATTTAAAGTCAGGGTCTGACCTGAAGAAGAGCTCTGTGTAGCTCGAAAGCTTGTCTCTCGCCAACAGAGGGCCAATAAGAGAGATTACCCACTTTGTCTGCAGTATGATTTGGCAGTCAGTGCCGTTCAGAGATGGTCTGACTAGAAAATTTTCCCATGTGCTAGGGCAGATTCATTCTTTTAGATCCCACTAGTCAGGAAGAGGGTCAGTCTTGTAAAAGTCCATCTCTTGGGGTCAGGCTTGAGAAAATTGTATAGAAATAGTCAAGACTATGTAAGCTGCTTTAGAAACGTAAAGAATAGTAGCGCTATGTGTGTCTTGGAATTTGAGCACAAATCAAAATAAAACTGCTCTAAGATGAATGCCCCGGTCATTTATCGGATACTTTCTTACATCCATTTACATTGCTTCTGAATTTGTTTTCTTTACTCTCTATTGTCCAGCAGACAGGCAGGCAGTCTCTCTCTCAGACCACCCCTTATTACTCACTGTACAAGAGTTTGCCGGGGCTCGACCCTCTCCGGGGCGGCGGGGAGCCACACTGGCTCACTACACCCCATTGAGCTTGGGGGGATTCGTCCGGCCGTGGGGTCTCCCTTGGCAGCTCTTGCTGTAACCAGAAGAAATACGGTAAGCCCGGCCCTGGCTCAGGGAGGGGCAACAATGCTAAGTCAGGGCTTTGGCCCTCAGTCAGGACTGAGCAACAAATAGTGGGCTCCAAGCCTCCAAAGGCATGGGAGAGGGGGAGACTGCCACCCGGGAGTTGGGTGGCAGGGGGGGACGCAGGCCCTCCCACTCCACTGCATCCCAGCCCGGTGCCCTAGCAGCGGCAGAAGACCCGCTGCTGTGTCAGTGGGGATCCTGGCCGCAACACACTGACATAGGTTCTGGCAGTGCTGCAGCCAGACTAGGGTCGGCTGCCCCCGGGCTACTTCCAGACTCCCTCTCAGGGCCTACCTGGGTCCTGGTGTCGGCCTTCGGGGGATCTAGGACCATAGGTTCGTCAGGGCAGGGATTGATTGGCAGGCCCGGCAGCTCCTCCGGATAGCGGGCGCAGGGCAGGCCCGGCAGCTCCTAGCGGCCACCTGGGGTCACGGAGTTTTCCCAGCCACAAGCTAGGCTGGAGATGTCTGGTCTCTCCAGCAGATGGGCCTTTACTGAGCTCTGAGGGCAAGCCTTTATACTTCCGGGTCGCCTCCTGACCCCCTCTGAGCTCCCTAGCTCCGCCCACTCCGGCCTCCAGATGGGCTCTTCCCCTTTCGGGGTGGCGGGGAGCCACACCGCCTCACTACACTCACACTAAATAAATAGCCCAGAATTGTGACTGTTTGTACTATTCAGGAATATTTTGGGGACTCAAAATTTCAAGTTCTTTTGATTAGGAAAAGTATAAGAGCATCAAAGGATGCAGTGCCTTCTTATATGAGACAGCAGGGGATAGAGAGCTCTTGTCTTAATAGACCCATCCTCCAAGCATTATAAACAAAGTTATACTTCTGCAGATCACCCATCTGAAGACACTCAGTACTATTGTACTTGGCTTTTCCATGCCAGCTCAAACCCAGGCAATTTACCAGGATTGACCAATGTGACCCAATACCACCTAATATTTACATAAAAGCTTCAGAGCTTCAAAGTGCTATGAACCCATCAATTTCTCCTCAGCATGTGAGACAGGCAAATGTTACTATCTCCACTCTACACATGGGGAAACCAAGACCCCATTTAGTATATATTTATAGGATGCCCTAATTACACGTCAGGCTTGTTAGAATGTATTGTTTGCCCAAGGACAGTTCTTAGATGTAACAATTTACAAGACCCTGAACTATAAATGCAGTATTGTGTATGGTCAGCTAGCTGGACAAACTCCCACATGAATGTCTTTCATGTGCTCAGTCACAAGTGTTGCTTCAAATATTTCCCCAAGTATGAAGCCAGAGCTATATATTTCAAAGAGCTCTAAATAGATCATCATGATGCCCTGCGTATGGAGAAAGCTTTATCGAAAGGCTGCTGGCCAAAGGAAGTTGCTTTAAAGTACAAAGACAGTCGGGATGAGGGCTGGACTATTCAGCCCTCATGGTCTTCAAACCCAAGCATCTGTCTTGCTAGTCTAGTCCAAGTCAGGGTTTGACCCTTGTGGATTCGTGCTGGGTGAGCTCCCACTGGTTAGATTCTAAATACACCCAGTTCCCTCCACCCCACATTCAGACTCTCCACTGCCTCACCTATCAGTGCACCATTTTTGCCTTAGATGGGGGCAGACCCAAATACTCTTTCAGGATTTGGACCAAACTGTGGTATAAATTACAATGATCTGTTTTGCACTCACCAGCTGGGATTTTCCAAAGGGCTCAGAATTGCCATAACTCGGTGCCCATTAAAGTCACATGGTAATTTTACCACTGACTTTAGTGAGAGGAGATTTAGGTCAATGCTGAGATCTCTTTGAAGATCTCACCCTACATTTTCTTTAAAATATTTTGTTAAATCCTGTGTTATGCAGTTGTTCCAACTAGGAAGGCAGAGAGAAGGTTGAGAGGCAAAATTTAAAAAGTCTCCTTCAAATGTCAAACTCGGAAGACACTCAGTGACTTGTCATGAGTGAGTCTCAGAGCCTGGGTCAGCTGGTTCAGGCTCATGCTACAGGACTAAAAATAACAGCATATATATGTTCCTAGTTGGGCTGGAGCCTAGACTCTGAAACCCAGCCAGGGAAAGGTGTCTCTCCATCATATTCTATTTCCTGTCACCCCTTTAATTTTCTTCACTCTTATTGTCATCTCTTCTTTTCCCACTTTTCATTCACCTCATCTTTTCTGCCATCATTTTCATTTCTCTCTCGCTCTTTGTCTTTTCAACTATTTCCACCAAGTTCTACCACCTTAGAAGCACTAAAACACTAAATATTTTCATGCCACACAGCGTCTGGTTTCATTTATGGCCAAACAATTAGTCTCCAAATGTTTTTTCTACAGATTTTGTGGGATACTTGATTTCATTTCTATAGCACATTAACAATGATGGATGAATGGGGAATGTTCCTACTATAAATTCTTCATCTAAGAAAAAAAAGTATCTAGATCACGTTCTTTAACAAAAATAATTGGATCTGTTGCTATAATTCAAATCCCCTGGAAAGTGCACTGTATGCTTGCTACAGTCCTGATCCAGAGCTTGTTGAAATCAATTAGGGTCTTTCCACTGCCTTCAGTGGGCTTTGGATCAAGCCACAATTTGTTATAAGATAATATTTTGTTTTCTCATCTATGATCTGTCATGTGAGCAGTTTTGTGGTTATTTAAGTTAATCTGTAGGAGGAAGATATTGGCCACCACAATTCATGCTTTAGCTGGGTGTATATCCTAAAAAGCTGTTGCATGATAACAAAAAGAACTTTATCCTTCAAATATACCTTCTTTAATGTCCACTGTTTTTTAAAGGAGTTCAGTTCTGTCAAATGTTTCCATAGCAATAAACTTTCACTTAGTAATACATTCTCCATGCTGGAGGGAGTTTTTTACAATAGGCAAATGGAAAGATAGTTGGACCACCTAAATCCAAACTGCTGCTTAGCTTTTGCTTGATGTATCTGAAAGACATCTCATGGACTCCATTATACTATCACCTGCACCCCAAATATTTCAACAGATAACAGCTTCCCAGTGAGATTTACATTTAAATCAGCTTCTCTTCCAGGTGAAAGACTGATCCCAGCCTATAATACTAAGCCGCCAAGAATGCACCCAGTTATACAGCTGGTTCACTTCCATCCAGCATTTACAGTTTTGTAACAGGAAGCTGCTGCATTGTGTGCTGTATTTTTTCCTGTATTTTATGTGGCATTATTAAAGAATGTAAGGGGAAAAAAGAAAGACGTGAGCTGCTAAGTCCGTATCAATCACTTTGTTAACATCCATGTACTGGGAGAATAGAATTGGTTGACACATTTTTGAAGCATTTTAGTTAACAACACAGACCAAAATAAAAACTGATGTGCCCTTAAATCTTCAAGGCCAGATCCTTATTTGTTGTAAACCGATGTAGCTCCACTGAAGTCAAATGAAGCTATGCCTTGACATTTTCTACCAGCTCAGGGCCTGACCCCCAGTTCTACAGTCCACTCCTGCCCCCCTTCATTAAAGCAAGTGGTAAACCCCTCAGGCTGGGATTTTCAAGGGACTTGTCATGTACTTCTGTACCAGAGATGGGCTGGCTAGAGACCTTTCTTATATATACCAGCTGTGTTCGTCAGAAGATCCTTTAAAGCTCTGCCAGGTATGGCTGAAGTTAGCTTAAATAGGGTATTTATACACATTGCCACCTACTGGCAGAACAGTGTAAAACAATTTAGCATTCTATTACATCTCCCCCTTTAAATTTACATTCCTACCATTTAGATCAGGGGTCAGCAACCTCAGCATGCAGCTCATCAGAGTAATCCGCTGGTGGGCCACGAGACATTTTGTTTACATTGGCCAGGAAAGGGAGCTGCAGGCAGCCGTGCCTGCAGACACACAATGTAAACAAACTGTCTCGTGGCCCACCAGTGGATTACCCTGACGGGCTGCAGATTGCCCACCACTGCTGTAAGTTGGTTCCATGTGAACTGGCCCAGGTAGTTAATACCGCCAGGGCTAGTCAGAACTGTGTCAGGTGACTTCAGCTCTGGGAGGGGCTGACAGGGATAACAAATTCCTTCTGAGATGACTTTGAGGTCAGCTCCTGAATCAATTTTAAATTAAATTGTCTTGCAATGAATATTCAATGTCATTCTCTAGGCAGGCTCTATGTCATCAGAAGTGATAGATCCCAGAAACAAGTGCTGTTGATTTTCTGTAATATGCGTCAACTCCCTGATGGCTTTGATGTGGTAAACAGCTGCAAAGAGTCCATATTTCAAGCATTTATTACACTGTTCTCTGGCTAGACATGCATTATCTCTTGGGAAAAGTTGTGAAAAGAGTGACTAAGGCTGGAATTTGTCCCTCAGCCTGAGAGTTCATTCTCCTTGCCTCAGGGGTTTCATGATAGTGATTTTTAAACACTCAAGTCTCTGATTACAGTTTCCAAGATAAACTTGAAAAACCTGAAACTGTCACGGTCCTTTAGGTTTTGTTGTCTCACCAGTTCAGACTGTTTTGCTTTTTAAATAGCTGTGTGTAGGTTTATGTCTCTTTTTAATGGAAGCTGCTGTGAAAGCTAATCATCTGTTAACCCAATAACCAGCCTGTCTCCAATGTTTTCATATTTTGCATTCCCAAAAATCAGAGAGTATGCAGAGCTTTTATAAAAGATTCAACATTTCCCCCAGTCCTTGAATTCTCTTGAATTCTCTGGTGAAAACATGCTCTTGCATAAGCCACATTTCTCTGAGGTGGACATCTCTGGAGATGGACATAGGAGACAGAAGTGTTGAGAATCTCTGGGTTAGGCTAAAAGGGGTAAAAACAAGGGTGATGTCATACTAGGAGTCTACTACAGGCCACCTAACCAGGTGGAAGAGGTGGATGAGGCTTTTTTTAAACAACTAACAAAATCATCCAAAGCCCAAGATTTGGTGGTGATGAGAGACTTCAACTATCCAGTTATATGTTGGGAAAATAACACAGCGGGGCACAGACTATCCAATAAGTTCTTGGACTGCATTGCAAACAACTTTTTATTTCAGAAGGTTGAAAAAGCTACTGGGGGGAAGCTGTTCTAGATTTGATTTTAACAAATAGTGAGGAACTCGTTGAGAATTTGAAAGTGGAAGGAAAGTGGAAGTGGGTGAAAGTGATCGTGAAATCATAGAGTTCACAATTCTAAGGAAAGGTAGAAGGGAGTACAGCAAAATAGAGACAATGGATTTCAGGAAGGCGGATTTTGGTAAGCTCAGAGAGCTGATAGGTAAGGTCCCATGGGAATCAAGACTGAGGGGAAAAACAACTGAGGAGAGTTGGCAGTTTTTCAAAGGGACACTATTAAGGGCCCAAAAGCAAGCTATTCCACTGGGTAGGAAAGATAGAAAATGTGGCAAAAGACCACCTGGCTTAACCACGAGATCTTGCATGATCTAAAAAATAAAAAGGAGTCATATAAAAAATGGAAACTAGGACAAATTAAAAAGGATGAATATAGGCAAACAACACAGGAATGCATGGGCAAGATTAGAAAGGCAAAGGCACAAAATGAGCTCAAACTAGCTACAGGGATAAAGGGAAACAAGAAGACTTATTATCAATACATTAGAAGCAAGAGGAAGACCAAGGACAGGGTAGGCCCACTGCTCAGTGAGGAGGGAGATACAGTAACAGGAAACTTGGAAATGGCAGAGATGCTTAATGACTTCTTTGTTTCGGTCTTCACTGAGAAATCTGAAGGAATGCCTAACATAGTGAATGCTAATGGGAAGGGGGTAGGTTTAGAAGATAAAATAAAAAAAGAACAAGTTAAGAATCACTTAGAAAAGTTAGATACCTGCAAGTCACCAGGATGAAATGCATCCTAGAATACTCAAGGAGCTAATAGAGGAGGTATCTGAGCCTCTAGCTATTATCTTTGGAAAATCATGGGAGACAGGAGAGATTCCAGAAGACTGGAAAGGGCAAATATAGTGCCCATCTATGAAAAGGGAAATAAAAACAACCCAGGAAACTACAGACCAATTAGTTTAACTTCTGTGCCCGGGAAGATAATGGAGCAAGTAATTAATGAAATCATCTGCAAACACTTGGAAGGTGGTAGGGTGATAGGGAATAGCCAGCATGGATTTGTAAAGAACAAACCATGTCAAACCAATCTGATAGCTTTATTTGAAAGGATAACAAGTCTTGTGGATCAGGGAGAAGAGGTGGATGTGGTATACCTAGACTTTAGTAAGGCATTTGATACGGTCTCGCATGATATTCTTATCAATAAACTAGGCAAATACAACTTAGATGGGGCTACTATAAGGTGGGTGCATAACTGGCTGGATAACCATACTCAGAGATTAGTTATTAATGGTTTCCAATCCTGCTGGAAAGGTATAACAAGTGGGGTTCTGCAGGGGTCTGTTTTGGGACCAGCTGTGTTCAATATCTTCATCAACTACTTAGATAATGGCATAGAAAGTACACTTATTAAGTTTGCAGATGATACCAAACTGGGAGGGATTGGAACTGCTTGGAGGATAGGGTCGTAATTCAAAATGATCTGGACAAATTGGAGAAATGGTCTGAGGTAAACAGGATGAAGTTTAATAAAGACAAATGCAAAGTGCTCCACTTAGGAAGGAACAATTAGTTTCACACATACAGAATGGGAAGAGACTGTCTAGGAAGGAGTACAGCAGAAAGGGATCTAGGTCTAGGGGTTATAGTGGACCACAAACTAAATATGAGTCAACAATGTGATGCTGTTGCAAAAAAAGCAAACATGATTCTGGGATGCATTAATAGGTGTGTTGTGAGCAAGACACAAGAAGTCATTCTTCCGCTCTACTCTGTGCTGGTTAGGCCTCAACTGGAGTATTGTGTCCAGTTCTGGGCACCGCATTTCAAGAAAGATGTGGAGAAATTGGAGAGGGTCCAGAGAAGACCAAATGGCTAGGTAGCAGTTCTGCAGAAAAGGACCTAGGAGTCACAGTGGACAAGAAGCTGGATATGAATCAACAGTGTGCTCTTGTTGCCAAGAAGGCTAACGGCATTTTGGGCTGTATAAGTAGGGGCATTGCCAGCAGATTGAGGAACGTGATTGTTCCCCTTTATTCGACATTGGTGAGGCCTCATCTGGAGTACTGTGTCCAGTTTGGGGCCCCACACTACAAAAAGGATGTGGAAATATTGGAAAGAGTCCAGCGGAGGGCCAAAAAAAATGATTAGGGGGCTGGAGCACATGACTTATGAGGAGAGGCTGAGGGAACTGGGATTGTTTAGTCTCCAGAAGAGAAGAATGAGGGGGGATTTGATAGCTGCTTTCAACTACCTGAGGGGGGGTTCCAAAGAGGATGGAGCTCAGCTGTTCTCAGTGGTGGCAGATGACAGAACAAGGAGCAATGGTCTCAAGTTGCAGTGGGGGAGGTCTAGGTTGGATATTAGGAAACGCTATTTCACTAGGAGGGTGGTGAAGCACTGGAATGCTTTACCTAGGGAGGTGGTGGAATCTCCTTCCTTGGAGGTTTTTAAGGCCCGGCTTGACAAAGCCCTGGCTGGGATGATTTAGTTGGGAATTGGTCCTGCTTTGAGCAGGGAGTTGGACTAGATGACCTCCTGAGATCCCTTCCAACCCTGATATTCTATGATTCTATGAATCTATGATTCTAAGAGCAACAAGAATGATTAAAGGTCTAGAGAGCATGACCTATGAAGGAAGGCTGAAAGAACTGGGTTTGTTTAGTTTGGAAAAGGGAAGACTGAGAGGGGACATGATAGCAGTTTTCAGGTATCTAAAAGGGTGTCATAAGGAGGAGGGAGAAAACTTGTTCATCTTAGCCTCTAAGGATAGAACAAGAAGCAATGGGCTTAAACTGCAGCACGGGAGGTTTAGGTTCGACATTAGGAAAAAGTTCCTAACTGTCAGGATGGTTAAACACTGGAGATATTTAAGAGTAGGTTAGATAAATGTCTATCAGGGATGGTCTAGACAGTATTTGGTCCTGCCATGAGGGCAGGGGACTGGACTCGATGACCTCTTGAGGTCCCTTCCAGTCCTAGAATCTATGAATCAAAGGATGCATCAAACATAGTCAAAATAATTTCATAGTCATCTTTGTGACTATCTTCAGTAAAGTAAAAAAATTTAAAGATATGCTATGCTTGCTGCCCCATAGCATAAATTTAAGAAGATATCTGTGTATCTTTGTGGAGCTTGGTAGCAAGGCAAAATCTTGCAAAATATTGTTTCCAGTCTCTCAATTCTGAAAGTATGTGAAAGCTAAAGTTCTCTCACGCATTGAAGAGTGGCATGTTGATGAGCTCCTACAACCTGTGTTGCTTTGTTCCTTCTGTTTCTGTTCTTAGTTTACTTCTGACACCATGTCACGTACTTCTGTACCAGATATGGACTGGCTACAGAATTTGCTTATACACACCAGATGTGTTTATCATAAGTTTCTTTAATGCTCTGCCAGGTATGGCTGAGCTTAGCTTAAATAAGGTGTTTTGCTCACAGCACCAGCTACTGGCTGAACAATTTTATACAGTTTAGCATTCCATTACAGGACCTAAGGCAATTAGGTGCCCAACTCACATTGAAAATCAGTGGTATCTGGAGTGCCTAACTTCCAGTGGCCATATTGAAAAATGCCGCCTGCATGTCATTAGTGGGAGCAGAAGCTGGCCCTTTGTACTGTATGTATTTTAATAACCATAGAACCTCCCAGCAACTTCTCAAAGAAATTCTATACACTTTTCTACTGGTATTTTTGGTGCCTCTGGACGATACCTGTGTGCAGCCTGCCTGCCTTCCTTACTACAATGAGCTTTTAAGCTAATTATGTAAAAAAATCAGTTTAAAAAGCAACAAAAGAGCTTGAAAAAGATAAGTGGTTAAAATATAGCGTCAGCCAGAGCATAATGCATGCACGCTCAAACACTTTTATTACCACAGGGCCTGCTTTGCTACAAGCTTGGATGAGAGGGGAAGAAACATGCATAGCAGTCACCAACATCTGGAATTATACCTTCAGCAGCTGAGCCCCTTTCCTCATCGTCACCTGCCCTTGAGCAGCTGAACTGGTTACACATAGAGCAGTGGTTCCCAAACTTTAACAACCCGTGAACCCCTTTCACTAAAATGTCTAGTCTCGCGAACCCCCTCCTAAAAATGAATATTTCCAGGGATTTTCTCCTTTACCTGAGTATAAACTGTAAAAGCAGTGATCTTGGAAATATGAAATTTGTTTTTATGACATGCTTATTACACACTATTATTAATTATTATTTATCATTACAGTATTTTTATTACATTATGAAAATGGCAACACTCTTCCAAGATCTCACTTTTGTAGCATGTATCACTTTGAATGAGCCTGTTATACAACAAGGCTCCTATGTTTCATCAAGGAGTATCAGATTTGAAACAGCATGAAGGTATTTAAGAATCCAACTCAAAGAGTTCTTCCTACACAAGCATTCAGGTCTTGAGCAGTCCAGGCAAACAATGCACTTTACAACAAAGCTTATACTTGTTCTTCATAATAATTTTTAAAACAACACTAGCTGCCTATTTAATTTTAAAAATAGCAAAAAATATCCACCTCCCCTTTCCATTTCTTATTAGGAGTCTTGAAGTTTAAATCTCCTCAGTGTGATAGAGATGCTTGCTTTGATCTGCTGAGCTCTTGGAAGTCCAGGGGCTCCAGGCTGCTGGCCCTGTGCTGCCTGGGGTCCTTAGGGACAGCTCTGTCCGCCATTAGGGAATTTTTCCCCAAGAACCCCCTGTAACATTTCACAAACCCCCAGGGGTTCACAAACCCCAGTTTGGGAACCACTGACATAGAGGCATCATACAGTTCTTGGGCTGAAGGCAGTGCAAAATGCCTACTGAGCCCCTGAAGGCAGACAGAACGGTGGTGCTATTTTACAAACAAGAACTCACTGTTTAGAACAGCCATTAATTATACACCGTAGATAGGCGTACTGGGACTTACTTTTCTCAAGCATTACATTTCCATACAAGTTAATACTGGAAAGTAAGTCACAGTGATTGGATATAGCTGCAGAGATCAGGACAGGTTGTCATGCCTGTGAAATATCCTAGCTGGGGATGTTCATTTCAGATAAAAACCCTGGAG